>NW_006800136.1:773097-821780 GCF_000485575.1 Poecilia formosa
GTCACAAGCATGTTGAGAAACAAGGACTTATGCCATTCTGTATGTTAAAATTAGTGTATATGCTAAAATTAGCCAAAATGCTAATGTTAGCCTAAATGCTGGCAGTAGCATGTGGAGCATCACTAGCATGTTGTTATAATTTGACTTGCTCCATTCAGTATACTAAACATGTGTAATTAATAAGAAAATTGTGCAAGGCAGTTCACTCTCCTGAGAAAAAAAAAAAAAAGATGATAAAGGCTGACATTATTACACCGCCTACGGCGGTGCACTAACCTCAGAGGAATATTGAGGCTTTTGTTTTGAAATTTTCAGTAAGCTTCATTTAAATGACCAAACTAATTTAATGTGTAACAGTGGTTTGTTTAAACCAGTCACCTAAAGCCCAAAAGAGCAATTACCTGCTGTGAAAAATGTGAAGGCTTTTATTTTGAAATTTTCAGTAAGCTTAATTTTAAATGGCCACACTAATCCAATGTGTTAATCCAGCTATATTATGCCCAAAACAGCAAGTAGTTCTAAATGCCAGCTCACCCCGAGTCTGTGGTATCTGAGTGTTCCGCCATGTTTGTAGTTCTGACCTTCAGTCTTTGTAGTTCTAAAGAGAAGTTTGGCTCTCTGCCAACTGTCATGTGGATCCGTAAAAGTGATCCAAAAATCATTTGAAGTGTATGAGAGAGCAATTTCTCGTCTCTGATAGGACCGCGATTCATATCTGTAGCTCACTCACATTAATAGCAGCGATGAGAGAAAGATGGTGTGCGCTGAGGTCTGAAATTTTTCATAAAAGTATTTAAAGAATGGCTGAGAGCGTGTGGTTACCCTGTCACTTGATTTCGCTCTGAAGCACCTTGACAGAAAACCGTAAGCCCTGAAGAAATTTTGAAAACATTTTATCAGAGCAGGTTTCGTGACCGACTTTCATACCAATTACAGCGATATTTGTAGGAATAAGAGCTATTTAAAAATTGTTTTGGGTTCAAAAATCCACTCATTTTCTCACTCTAAAAACGTGGCCGTTGGTGTCAGTTAAACTTTGCATTTCGGCAGTTGGAAATTTCGCTCGTTTTTTGCTTTTTGCGTCGCCATCGTAAATCCGATCCCCAATACAAATAATAGCTCCAGTGCCGGTGTTCTGTCTATCAGTGCTACCCTTAAATCTGTCCTACCTTGTGGTAATGCGCTCATCGATGAAATGTTACATACTGCTTACTCAGCAGGTTTCTTAAAAATACGTCCTAACTAGAAGTTTTGTTTCATGTGTTTTATTTCATCGCAAATTAAATAAAGTAAGCTTTATTTAATTTATTTTATACCTGGCTTTCATTAAGCTGCTGTATTACTTCATGGTTTTAGTTTACATGACAACAGCTTGTAAACATATTTAGAAATGGCTTTAGTTTGATGTCTGCAATGTTGTTACTGTAAACACATTATTTGGCGGTTTATCAGGACAAAATACTTTGTTTTGTGGGCTTTTTTTGGCCCTATACTTTAAAATATTTTATTTTAATAACACTATTAAACTTTGCTAAATAGATGTTGGCAGCGACACTGAAGCTGTGTAATATCAGTGTACGTGAATCATATCCTGTCATTTCAGGTGCACAGTGACCTGCGCAGTTCGGTGGACACACTGAGCCTACGCTGCATTCAATAAAGTCTGTCATACAATGGATTAATGTGCAAAAAAAAAAGTTGCAGTGATTTGTATTTGTCTGTGTTTAATGTAATTCCAATAAAACCCTGTTTCCCATGTCTGACACTGTTTTATTCTTACAAATGCCTCTGTATTTAAAATATTTTTAACAGGTAGGATATTCTAATAAAATGATTAGTGCATACATCTATAGCTTTTCATTTTTAATGGGTAGGATATTCAGATGAAAGAAGTGATCTTCTTGTAGTTTCATCGTGTATATAAATTATTCCAATGCTAAGCATAACTCATAAGCTTCCACTTCAGTCCCATCACTCAAATAATGGCGTCCAATATATTTAACATTAACAACCAGCTATAGTTTTCTGTTTGTAAACATGACGGTAGGAATTTTGGATGCGTAGCACTGACAGATAAACTTAGCTATCTATCCGTGCTACAGTAGCAAAATCTGACGAGGTAGCACTCATAGTCAGAACACTGTGTTACAACCCCATCCTAAGAAAACAGTTTGCAACAAAAATGGCAGAGAACCCCTAGCTTCCACTTTGAAAAGAAACGCTTCTTAGACAATTATTCACCAAAATGCTCACAGCAAGATCAGTTCAGTCCCCACAAACAGTCAGCTCTCAAACAAGATCACGTCAGGTCAAGGCCCAGAACAAAAAAAAAGGGGATCTGGCATCTCCAGCTTGCTGCTCTTTATAGGGTGGCTGATGAGCTCCAATACACTTCACCTGCGGCAGCCAGGCAGAACTGAAACAGAGAGATACAGAGCTCTCTCAGAAAGAGAGCCCCTAGAGGTCAGTGACTGTAACACACCGGGATCGAGCCGCACGTCTTGATACCATTTTTGTGGGGTTTCTTGCAGCGGTACGAGCCGCATTAACGGTCACAGAAGAAAAATAAACTATATTTACTAGAAAATTTCTGAAGAAATTTAATCGGGGCCTGCCAAAGTGTGCCCGTCGGTTGCTAAAAATTAGCATAAATGCTAAAGTAAGCTACAACGTACTCAATAGCATGTGGAGAGTGACAAGCATGTTGAGTATCGTAATTTTTACCTTACTCAACAAGAATTGTGCAGTTATGTTTTTTCTGAAAAGTGAAAGTTTTTTCTTGTCGTTGGTGGTAAGTATTATAAGACATTCAACACAAAAGCAAAAGTCTGATTTATACTACTATTTAGTTAGTTAAGTTTACATTTGGTAAATTTCACAAAAGTAAAAGTCAGATGTTTACTTAAACCCCTTTCGCACTGCAGGGTCCGGCACGCTTTGGTCCGGTTCCACCCGTACTGCAGCCCTATTGTGTTTGCATATAACTGAGCGTGGCATCGAAGCTGTACCAGATGTCATTATTTTTTAAACTAAACAATGGTTCCGATGTAGCGGCCGAAGTCACTTCCTCTGAGATGCAGAGGAAAACTTTCTCTTTCCTCGTTGACCGATCTAGTTCATTCTGTGCTCGTTCATCAGTGAGTAAGCAGAGGAAAAAAAATTACCTCATCATGGACCAGGTAACAGCAGAATATTGGGAGGAATTCATTGCAAATTAAAAATGATAAAAATATTAAAAAGAGCACTCTTTATAAAATATAGTAAGAACAATTTAGGGAGAGCCAGCTAGAACCAATCAACGGGTGACTGCAAAACAACCAACGGCTGTCTCTAAACCAATCAGCTGCTGAATTCAAAGCAGCCCCGCTTGGAACCACAGCTCTTGTGGTTCCAAGGAGCCGGGTGGAACCTGGTCGGAAGTTCTAATGCAAAAACGGTTGGCCCTACTTTGAACCCGTGTCGTTCATTGGCGGGCCTTGCAGTGCGAAAGGGGCTTTTGTGGCACTTTGCTACCAGAAAACGTGTCCATCTCTTAGCAACTGATTAACAACAAATATTGTTATTGTTAAAAAACATAAGATTTCTTCTACCTCCAGCCCCCACTCCAACTCCTGGATCAACTCCACCAATCCCAGCGGAGGGAGACGGGGGATCCATTCATCCAACATGATAGCCATCCGAGTGGCGATGTTGAGCTGTCTGACAGTATGGTTTGGCCACCTCTTCACAATAGTCCTTAATGTTTTTTCTAAGAATATTCCAGTCCACTGGGTTCATGATGATGCGCTCCTCACCGTTTAACTTGGTCAGATCCTTCTGTCATGAAATACGGGTGATGGTGGTGAGAGAAAACGCAGCAGACCCAGGTAGGAGATGAGTGATTGTTTTAATTATGAAAAATAACTCAAAAGAGTCCAAGGAACAGGCAGCACAGTTGAGCAGAAGGCTAATGCTCATCACTGGTAGCAACTGATCAAACAAGATTGACACGAAAGCTGAAGACGACTCAGGACAGGAACAACAGTACCACTGTGACGACTCTAGCCGAAAAAAGCACAGAGACAACAGGTGGCATAAATACACAGGGGGTAATCACAGAATGAGACACACCTGGGAACAATCAAGGGAGAAGACAGGACAGCACAGAGACTCACAAGAAACAGAACCTAAAATAAACAGAGAAAACTCAAATCCCCACAGTGTCAATTTAAAGACTGTCTCCAACAGTTAGAGAGGGAGAGACAAAGGTAAATTTAAAGTAAATTTAAAAGACACCAGTTAGCCTAATCACTTTTTTCCCCTGAGCGGTAGGAAAGCCTAAGTAAGGAGGCCCAGATTTCCGTCTCCCCAGCCATTTGGTCCAGGAGTTCCCAGATCAGCTTAGAAACATAGTCCCTCCATCGTGTCCTGGGTCTTCCCCTTGGGCGTCTCCTGGTGGGATGTGCCTGAAACACCTCACCAGGGGTTAAAGGCAACAATAACCCCTAATGAGGGAGGCATCCAGGAGGCATCCCAACCAGATTTTCCATCTTGGATTTGGAGGCACTGATCCTCATCCCGGCCACTTCGCTCTCGACTGCGAATCGCTCCAGTGAAAGCTGTGGATCACAACCTGATGAAGGCAGAAGGACCACATCTTCTGCAAAAGGCAGAGATGGGATCTTAAGGCCACCAAATCGGATCCCCTCAACACCTTGGCTGTGCCTAAAAATTCTGTCAATAAAAATATTGAATAGAATTAGTGACAAAGAGCAGCCTTGGCGGAGTCCAACTCTCACTGGAAACGAGCCCGAGTTACTGCCGGGAATGAGGACCAGACTCTGATGCCGGTCATACAGTGAGCCTCTGTAGCTCGGGATCAGATCACAAAGGTCCCCACCTTCAGCTGCCATCCTTTCGATACTGCAATAACCCTAATGAGGGAACTTTATCATTCCCATCTACTGTGCACTCCCTCCAGGTTGACCGCTAATTTTTCTCCTCAGTTTCCATGGGAAAAACCTTCCTTCCTGCCGGTGTAAAAGGTGGCTTTTCAGGTTTCCTTTTGCCAGGGGGAGTTGGCTTCAGCTGTTTTAATTTTGGTTGTGTTGTGAGCGTTTCTTCTTTAAACCCTGGCTCCAATTTACCTTCACGCAGAATTCTTCACTTACATCTTGACTTTCTTTTGGGTAGCTGGTTTTTTTCCTGGATCGGTGGTTGAACTCTGACTTGTTGTTCGATGGTTTCTGTTTCAACTTTGCTTCCATCTTCAGATCCTTTCAAATCAGTGTCATCTTCTACCTTTGCCTCTTTGCTCTTAAGGATTCCTTCAAGTTCTCGTGTTCCAACTTCTCACTGTTGTACAATTGTGTACATTTGGTCGGTGACTTCTTTTAAGTCATTTAGATGCCTGTCCCTGTTTTTGATTAGAAGCTTTAATTGATTATTTAAGGATCTATTTTCTGACTTCAGGTTTGTCCAAACAGATTCTGTGTGGGCAAAACTTTTTTTGACATCCAGAGCCTCTCTCTGTTGTTGTGAGATCTCAGCCTGCTGCTCCATAAGTTTACTGACCTGGTGTTCTTTTTTCATCAGACTTTCCTTTAATGATGTTCTTTTAATGTTTTGCTGTTTTTACACAGCTGATATGCCTGAAGATAAATCGATCCATGGTTTAAACTCTTGCTTAGTTTTATCTGTGGTTTCCTCCATTGGAGTTTTTGGAAGTTTCTTCTCAGGAATTTTATTTTCCTTCTCCGCCTCTTTCAACTGCTTTTCCAGAGCTTTTACCTTGCCCTCAAGAAGTTTGTACTTGTCTTTTTCTATCAAAATCTCATTATTCTTCATGCCGATTTCGTCAATCTTTCGGGACACCTCAAACTCAAGTTTCTTCACTTCACTTTGATGCTTTTCAACCTTCACTTTGTATGCTGTGATTTCAGACATCATTTGCCTTTTTTCTACCTCAATCTTCTCAGCCTGCAGGTTTGAGTCACTCTGGAGGTTTTTTAAAGCGGTTTGAAGCTCTCCGACTTTATTTTTGTAGTCTTTTACTGCAGACAACAATTGAGTCCTTTGGGAGCTCTGGTTCTGTACCTCGTGTTTTAACTTTGGGATTTGCTGAGATTCCAGGTATTTGTTTTTCAAGGATTCAAGGATTTTTTTATTGTCATACCACCTTGGGAATTTGTGGTACGGATCCCAGATAAAGAAATCCACTACACACACACACACACACACACACACACACAAAAGAAAAAATACATCAAATAAATAAATAAATAAAAATAAATAAATAAATAAAATTGATAAATAATTAAATAAAATAAACAAATGAACATAAAGTAATTAAGTGTTGTAGTTATGTGTCTTAAGCTATGAGGTGAAGCTGCATTTGGTGCAGCTTGAGTTCAGCAGCCTGACGGCTGAAGGGAAGAAACTGTTCCTCAGCCTGGTGGTTTTTGCTCTGGTTCCTCCTCAGCCTCCGGCCTGAGGGGAGCTGCTGGAACAGCCTGTGCGGGATGGGTGGAGTCCTTCATGAGGAGGAGCGCCCTCCTCCTGCATCGTGCTGTGTAGAGGTCTGAGGTGGAGGGAAGGCTGCTCCCCACAGTCCTCTCTGCAGCCTTGACCACCCTCTGCAGAGCCGTCCTCTCGGCAGCAGTGCAGCTGCCTGGCCACATGGTGATCCAGGTGCAGAGAACGTTCTCCACCACACAGCGATAAAAGCTCCTCAGGACCGAGTTCCCAAGTCCAGCTCTCTGTAGCTTCCTGAGGAAGTAGAGATGCTGGTGTGCCATCCTGACCAGACAGGAGGTGTTGGTACTCCAGGTGAGGTCACTGGATATATGCACATCCAGATACCGGTAGCTGGAGACCACCTCCACACCACAGCTGCTCCTCTGATGTACAGGGGCTGAAGAGAATCCTTATCCCTTCTGAAATCCACCACTATCTCCTTGGTCTTCTTCACGTTGATGCAGAGTTTATTTTCTCTGCACCAGTGCACCAGGTGTTCCACCTCCTCTCTGTATATAGACTCATCACTGTTTGTGATGCGTCCCACTACTGCTGTGTCATCAGCAAACTTCACATATGACAGCTGGGGTGTCTTGCCGAGCAGTCATACGTCAGCAGAGTGAAGTGGAGGGGGTTCAGCACGCAGCCCTGCGGCAAGCCAGTGCAGAGGGTGATGGAGGAGGAGGTGGTGTTGTGGAACCTCACAGTCCGAGGTCTGTTGGTCAGGAAGTCCAGAATCCAGTTCCCAGAGTGGAACTCAGTCCAAGAGAGGAGAGCTTCTGCACCAGGGTCTGTGGGTTGATGGTGTTGAAGGCTAAGGAGAAATCCAGGAAGAGCAGTCGGATGTAGGAGTTCCTGCTCTCCAGGTGGGTGAGGACTGCGTGGATCACCGATGAAATGGGGTCAGCAGTGGAGCGGTTCTTCCTGTGGGCATACTGAGAGAGCAGTTTAGCTCTTTGGTGATTGAATCATTCTTCTCATTTAGAAGCTCAATTTGTTTATGAGCTTTTTCCAAAGTCTTCTGCAGTTTGTTCTCCTTAATCAGTAATGCAGATTTTTCTTTAAGCCTTTGTAACCAATCCATAACCAAGATAACCAATTCATCTCTAGTCATTTGTCCAATTTGGGACTTTGTTAATGAATCAGGGTCAATTTGCGACATTTTGACTGTCTGACCGATGTATCAGAAAAGCTACAAAAAAATGCAATGTTAAATCCAATATGGAAAAACCAACGTCCGTGCAGAAATGGAAAAACCAACATCCGTGCAGAAAAGGCATCTGTTTCTTATGACATCACAACACTGTGACATCATCAGATTCCATCAGTGGAATAATGTAATGTATACTATTTTGCTAGGCAACAGCAAAGCCAGCTCACTTTCCAGCTGGAAAGTGACCTGGCTTGACAGAAGCACCTTGACGGAAAGTATAGGAAAGTATATGTATTTACAAGCACATATACTTTTTATACAGTATCTTGAGTGACTAGAAGTCAGTGATTATACTAAGAGAAAGAAAGAAACAAAGGGGTTACAGAATGACATGAACGTTATATGACACAGGTGATTATAATTAGAAAATAAAGAGCCTAATAAACTGAATAACTGGGGTCTTAACATTAAATGAATAAATGTCAAAAATCAAACAGGACAAACTACTACAGAGCAGAGTAGCATTCTTTGTCTCAACCATTTTCACAGAGTTCAACAGAAGTGAAATTTCTTTTAGGTAAGATCGACGTTTGGGGTTACTTATGTTTTTTTTTTTATTATTTACATTTGTGTAATAATGGCCATAATGATCAGGTTATTAATGATATATTCCAATTTTGTGTCCAAAATATAAATGCCAAATTTTATATTGTTGTAAGTTAAAGTTGGAATATTTAAATTATTAGTCAGTAACCAATTATGAGGATACTTCCAAAATGTAGATGCATAACTACAAGAAAAGAATAAATGTTGCAAAGTTTCTACATCAAAAGATACAATCATTTGCCTCAATATTAAATTTTAGTCTTAAGCATTCTTTACATGGATAAAGAATACTTAGCCTAAAAAGACTCTAATATGTATTTTTTAAGATGTCCTTAAATCAGTTTTGGAATTTTGTTTCTCCCTCAGTTGCAAAACCTGTTCTGTCTGTGTTGTCACTGCCAGAGTAGTCAACATCCTGTTGGTCAAGAAGTTTTGGAGAAGCTTGTCACACAAATAAGAAGTATGCTGTCTACCACGAGGTTATGTTTAAATATGGTGTGTTATGTAAGCAATGGTGTTTTCCTAACAGCTGAGGAGTTTCAGCAACAAATACCGTCTCCTCAACTGTTTCTCTGACTGAACATTGCTCAGAAATCTCCAATAGTTTTTAACTGTGAGCAAAACAGCAGCAGCAAAGATCTATTTTTATTCCCTATTGCTCTTGAAGGTATAAATATTCATGCCAAGCCAATAAACTTCACCCAGCAAGACATGATATTGTTTAATTTTATAAGCTTTAGACCGCAGTTTAAATCTCTTTTAAGAGTTGCAGTAAAAAAAGATGCCATTGTTAATAGTTTCCATTGCCATAATTCAACTAACCCCTACTTGGGCAACCACAGACTCGACCCACAACTATTTTTGACTTCTGAAAACAAAATATCTGTGGTGCAGAATGTGAAAGTGCAAAAATATTGACAATTTGGGGGTGGGTGCGTGTTTATTTTGACCCCAGTAGGGAACGGGATCAGATAAAGCCCTCAGTCTCACCTTTATCTGAGAGCTGTTTAAGTTTTGCTCACAAATTCCTGGATATTGAAAAACTGATAAACTCAAGTCTATAAGAACATTTTTCTCTGCTCTGTTACTGAAAAAAACAACAACAAAAAAACATGAAGATAAAGCTGAAAAGGGTCATGAAAGAATGTTGGAATGATCATGAACCATAGGAGCTAAACGAGACGCTAAATGCTTAAGGAGTGTAAATCTACAACAGGAGGACAAATAGAGATAGGAAGGAAACCTGATGCGGCTACAGATTTAGTCGACAAAAGAACTGTACTGTTTTGTAGTAAAACAATCCAATCTCTTAATCTCTGAGCCACAGTTGTGGTTTTGATGGACATAAAAGCACTCTAAAGCCACAGACTAGATCACACACCGATGCAATTAACTCACTGTCAAGCGCAGATAATTAGCACAGAATTGTGGTGATAAAGCCCTAAGTGTGTCACCTTCCAGAACTAGGACATCAGTGTAAGTTACAGGGGCTAATGGGACTCTCTGTCGCTCACAGCGAACCAGCGTATGAGGCACTGTACAGAGTATTTAAAGGGAAAATACAAGGACTACCCATATATGGCTGTCAGGTCATATAACAAATAAAAATTATCTTTGGTTTCCTTTAAGTCATATGTGGTTTTCTTTTTTTTTCTTTTCCCCCCTCTTTCTGAAAATGAGCAGATATATTGTCAACTTAATTTGCAGTAGCTTCATTTTTTGTTCTTATTATTAGAATATGCTATCAGGCTTCTTATTGGCTTGCATTCCTCATTCTGCTGTTTTGTGCTTCCGCCCTCCAGTTGTTGAAAATGATTAAATCATGCGAAAAAGCTAAGACGCCGTATAACAGCACACATAGTTTGTTTTCGTTTCTGTATGTGTTTAATATAGCTTGTTAAAAAATTGTAGGAATTTAATATGATCACATCTCATTTTAAGCCGAGTGTAGATGTGATATTCAGTGAATAATAAGTGTCTCTGACAGCTAACAACAAGTTACGTTTTTCTTTGTGCTTTTAGTTTGGTGCGCTTGTGACTTTTTAGGCGGGAGTGAACATCAGGATGAGTTTAAAAGAGCAGCCTGAGGCCTCCTGAATAAAGAATGTTGCAAACTATGAGTCGGATAAACAGTGCTAGGAAAGTTACTTTTAAAAAGTAAATAGTTTTCAGTCATTTTATGTTACTCTGTGGAACATGTTACCCTGACGATGAGGAATGTGATGGTGAGAAAAGTTTGCACGTGTGTGTGTGCGCTTGTACTTGTTTAGGACCATTTCTGGCATATTTACTAACCTTCTGAAGACCACTAGGTCTTATGGGGACCAAACCCCAGAGAATCCCTTGTATAGGGTCTTTGGGTTTAGAGGTATGGTTTGAATGAGGCTTTAGCTAAGGTTTAGGCACACAGATGCAGTTACCAAAATGAATGGAAGTCAACACTAATTCATGTATGTGCTTGGGATTTATTTTTGCTTACAGGCCTCTGGTGAGTTATGGCTCACCAGATGAAGCATTGATAACACTGCTGTTCTGAAAGCGTATGGTAAAGTCAATCTTTGATTAAAGTTTGACTATGGGGTAAATGAAATGTGTGAGAGGAATCATGATGCAGAACTGCTTCAATTCTCCACCTCTCCATCTGCCTTGCCAGTTGTTTCCAATCTGAGCGTACTTGTGTGTCAGACTTTGTTCGTGTTTTTTTTTTTATAGATCACAACCTTTGTGTGAAAAGTGACATACGCCAGTTTCAGGTCCGTTTTTTTTTCTTTTTTTGAGCCCCATGATTCTGATCTCTTTGAAATAAAGTGGCATGACTTTAGACTGTACATGCAAGGAAGACCTCAAACATTTCCTGAGGCCGACATTGTTCGTTTCCATGGTCTGCATGGCAATCTGACCATATAGTTGATGAGATTTTCTCAAATTGAACCTGACTGTTTTATCCAGTGCCTTGAAATCACTAATTTGACTCGACTTAAAAGACAATCTAAATCTGTGTGACACACTTGCAAAACCTTTTTTTTTTTTTGGTAGCTTAAGCAAATTATTTTGAATTTTAGAGCTTTTCCGTAGTTAGACAAAGGCTTTTCTCATCCTTTGTCCATTTACATTAAAATAAGATACCAGACGATTTTTGGTTTTTTCAGTTGTCGCTTGTGATTGCAGCTGGCTTTGACCACACTGCCCTCTGCTGGATAGTAATTGAGTCACACAGCTCTACAGAAAGATGGACATGCGTTAGGATCTGCATACAGGATTGCATAAATCGCTTATTTTCTGTTTTGTCCCGAAGACTTTCTATTGCACCATAGACATTGCGTGGATCTTGTTGCCAAGGCACCAGTTATGTAACACAGTGATGTTTATACACATGCAGAAGAACAGAAGTAAGTTAATGTTTGCATAATCATTTATTTACTGTTGTTACTCTTGCTTTTGACATTAGTGGTAGTGGCAAACGCCCCATGAATTCAAAAAATTTTTATCCTATTTTTTTTTTGTTTGCAGTGTTTTCAATTTGCCACCAGAGAGCGCTCTTGCTTTAAATAAATTTTAAATGAAAATATGATTTCATAATTTCAAGTAATTATCAGACATAAACAAGTGGGGCGTTTTATTTAGCATTATCTGATTCATCCAGTTATTTCTTTAACACAACTCATAACATTCTGAAAAGAATGTAATTAAAAAGCCAGAGACTGACATATTGTTTGTGAACTAAAGAAATAACAGCTATCAAAATTCAACATTAAAATAGACTCGCCGCAAAGCTGACCTTCATTGGCACAAATCTCCTCACTATGCATGCCCAAGGACGATAAAAGATTATTCCTGATCCCTTAGTAACCAAACAAACTGCTAACAATCCCAGATCCCTCGTCCTTTTGTCTCTCGCAAGACTTTGTCTCACATGTCTCTCAGCAGCAGATCATGTGCTTTCTAAGGGCTAATAGACATTGTTGGCCTTGTTGCCAAAATATACTCAAAGCTCAGTATCCAAATCAACAGGGTTAGGATCACAATGTGTTATGTAACCTCAGGAAAACCGTTTTGGAGACAGATTTAAAAGTAACAACAATGGTGGAATGAATTATAGTCCACACCTTTTAACACTCACCATACAACAAGCACGAATGTTTTGGCAAAACTGTTTAGCGATGCAAGTAAAGTGTGGTTGCATCATTTTATAAATACTATGTGGTGCTCAGAATGTAAAAGTTATGGAATCAAAATTCTTGTACTTTCAAAAAAAGCTACCAGTTTGGAGCTTTTTGGTAGTTCTTCCATGCATGCATATGTATACATTAATGCACAAAGTTTCTGATAAGCAAGCAGATCAATCAAGACTATCTGTAAAGCACAAAAATATGTTTCAGACAAAAAAACCCAGGTAAGGCTGTCAAGATGACATTTAACACAGGACCAAAATACAGACAGAAGATTTTGGGGGCATCAATGGTGAGATTTTATTGACAAAAACGAGGATACTTTACAACCAAGCCGCAAAGGAAGTGAGGCGTGAAGAACAGGTAGAGAATCAGGAGGATTCATTGACAATGAACATCCAGGAGCTGAAATACTGAGAAGTGCCATAACTGACAACATGCAGGTTCTTGGTTACTCATAACAGGGCGCAGCTGGCAGAGAAGGCAAACAGACTGAAGGAAGGACGGAAAATTTAAAAAAGCTGAACAGAGACCGAAAGAATCTAGTACAAAAAAGGAAAACGCCTGAGAAATAATCTAAAAGGGTATGCAAATAATAATAACAAAATACAAAAAACAGAACTGAAGAATTAACGAGAAGGCCTGTTGAGCAATAACAAGAAGAATAGAAAGAGAAATATGCTCCAAAGTCCTGCAGTGGTGAAATTCAGGTGTACCAACAGCATTGAGTCACAGAGGTTTCACACAAAGATACAAAAAGTATTAAAGTTATATTAAAAACAAATTGAATACAATACTAACATACTGTACTGTGAGGTCAAAACAATAAAATAAAATACCACCAGAAATAACAGAATGATCTCAGCGATGTGAAGGACAATGCACATAGATGCATTGAAAAGACAGACTCTTTACAATGATGAAAAATAAAAACTGCGAAAAGAACAGGAGAAATGTTATTTAAAGTGATTCAAACTGTGCAGATACCAACTGGAATGTAAACTCTGGTTGAGTCTGTTGGGATCAGTGACGGTTATAGAGTCGAACAGCTGGTGAGAGGAAGGATCTACGGTGAAGCTCCTTTGTGCGTTTAGGATGCAGCAGCTTGTCGATGAAGGAGCACTCCAGCTCAGAAACTGCTTCATGCCTGGAGTTGGACACATTGTGCAACAGTGATGCTATTTCAGCCAGAGTCCACAAAATCCTGTCTGGACTGTCTGTGCTCTGAGTTGTCCTCTCCTGTAAAGAAACAACTACGGAAGGGTTATCAGAGAAGTTCTGAACACAAACATGAACGAAAACCAAAAGTCAAACAACGAAGGAATGTGACAAAAACAGAGATATTATGACAAACCTGCTCTTTGCCAATTGACTCATTCAACAAATTTCAACTGCTCATTACATGTGGCATCCGTACAACTGGATTGGACCTGAACTTTTAATTAAAATACAGTAAACTGAAATGCAAGATTTGTAAAGACACTGGATGAAATTAAGAAAATTACTTATTTACAATCACACTATAAGTCCTCTTAAACTTCAAGTTCTTTATTTTATTTGGATTCAAAGGAAACATGTCAGCTTTCTTAACTCCTGCCATGAATCAGCTCTTTGCCTTCTTATGAAGTTTTTCTTTCACTGACGGTTTCTTTGAATATCCACAGAGTTAGTGATTAACAAAAATAATGTCTGTTCTTGTGAAACTCATCAGCATAAAGAGAAACTAGATATAGCCACTCATCTGTTTCAGTAGTACTGCTTTAATAGTAACAGAGCTCTTGATTAGCATTTCAGATTATTAGTAGCCTGTGCACTGTTTTCTTTCAGTTTCATTAAAATATATTCTTTTAATACCCTGACTACATAAAACTGACCATGTCAGCAGGTAAATATGTCCCTCCTTTATTGTGTGATAATTTTTAGTGGCTTGGTGCTCTTAACCAGCAGACGTCTGTGCTTTTGAGTGGTTTCTGAATCAAATTAAGAAATGTGAAAGTGTTGTATTTTACAAAACAGAAAAGACAAACAAAAACTCTGGAACCGTTTACAGATTGGTATTATGGTTTCATGGTTATGGACAGAGTTATGAGGAAAGCAAACAAGGTTCTAGCAGGCGAGGCAAACACCCCGAGATCGTTGTCTGAGCTGCTTCCTTCCTGTTGGATGTAGGACCTTCTTCTATTCTCAAGAAACGGGACAGGCTTTTCTTTCATAGTCCAAGTGATTAAACTGGTCAACAGTAAAAAAAAAAAAAAATGTACCATAAGTTCAAACCTCTTTGCCGTTAATACCATGTATGTGTCGATGTTGCTATTTTTGCATGTAAATCCCAGTTAACAACGCTGCAAACCAATTTCCCTAAAGGGACCAATAAAGCCCTCTGTCTGTCTGTCAGTTAATTATATTTATAACACAATCCAGCAATGCAGTAGTTGTTTTCTGTATAATATTTATCTTAAGTTGATCAGCCGTCGTTGTGAACATTACTTCATGCAGAAACATTTGATGACTCATCTGGTACTTACCACATCTTAGACTGTTTTACATATTACCCTGGAAAAAACAAAGTTTGTGTGACATGCGACACGTAAAAATCATCTCCATAAAAGCTTATGTTTTTACAGTTTGCGGCGCTGGAAAATGACCACAGACATTGCCCAAGGTCAGCGCAATCGTGACTACAAAAGACCCCCATCCGTCTGCTTGAAATTTCGAAGATAAAAAAAAAATTTAGTTTAAAAAAAAAAAAAAAAACTTATTAAATAGTTTCCTTGAGACAAGACAATCCAATGAAAAAAGATGTGTGCATAATGGGGTGATGTCAAATTCACTGGATCTAAACATATTGAAGAAATACAAAGCTCAGTCAGAAATGACCAATCAGAGCCGGGAGAAGGGTCTTGTTGTTACGCTCTGTTTCATTGTATTCTGCTTACTTTTAGTTTCATTATTTAGTTCATTCAGTTTCATTACGATAACTTTGACATCATCATCATCATGTTTTCATTACTCTGCAACCAGGGTTTTGCCCCATTTCCAAATTTTCAACTGTGCTTTCTTTCCTTTTTAATTCTGCATAACTTGCTTACTTTATATTTTCACTTCTGTTCTGTTGTTACTGAATCAGACATGCAAGTTGCCTTGCTCACACACACACCCCACATCAGACCACTAATTTTCTAAGAGACTGAAAAAAAAAAATGTCCTTGACATAAATGCGGTGACTTTGTCCTTAAGACATGTTGTAACAAGTTTGGTTGTATTCTCAGTCAATACTGATTTGGAATAAAGAACTGTATTATATATGGGAAATATTTCCCATAGTTTCTCCAAATGTAAGAAAAAGTAGTTATAAACAAACAATTCCTATTTGTTTCAAGTTTCTTTAGACTCTCAAAAAACTAAAGTAAATCAGAATATTTACGAAAGGAATTTTGTTTTTTATACATCTTTTTAAATTGGGCTTTTCCCATGCTGAGCGGCCTTTAAACCCATGTTGCTACGGGTTACCCTCTCTTACCGAACTCAGCCATCATCTTCATCTCTTGGAAACAAAACCCATCTTCTTCATTTTGACAAGATTCACATGAACTAGACATCTCATTTCAATGAAACTGGATTCAAGCTACCTTGATCCATTAAGATGCAATTGGTGGTGGATTGGAATGGGTCGACACGATCAAGTAGAAAACCACATCCTTTAAATGAGAAATACATCACATCACGCTATAAAAGAGGAAGGAACCAGAGAAAACATTTCAGAGAATCAGTCTGACTCACACTTTGTCTACTTCGGACGCTGCTTCAGTCTGTGCTGAAACTTTTTAACTCAGGTGTGGATGCTGGACAAAAGACTGCTAAGTTTTGTAAGTAATAATCTGGTTTGCTCGTTGATATTGGCTCGATTATTTTTGTGGAATATACAAATTATCAAGTCTAACCGTTCACATTTCCGGCTACAAAAAGATTGCAATAGAAGTCATATTTTGTTTGTAAATCTGACTGCATAGTTGCAAGAAATTCAGCTTTGTGCGTGTGTGTGTACCATGTACTTAATGCCTTGTGGGGAAAAGTTTCCTGACCCATATTATATTGTGGAGACCCACTGCTCACTGTGGAGACCGAAGCCTGGTCCCCAGTGGGAAATGCTGTTTTTGGGTCAGGGGTTTGAGTTTTACTTGATATTTTCACTTCTGTTCTGTTGTTACTGAGTCAGACATGCAACATGAAAGGTATCAATTGAGTTTTGGCTAGGGTTAGGTATGTGATGTGTAGGGCTGGGGTTAGGCTGTTGAAATGAGCGCAAAACAATGGAAAGTCCCCACAAAGATAACCTGACAAAACATGCATGTGTAGGGATATGTGTGTGTGGGTGTGTGTGCATGTAAAATCCCCCTTTATATAAATACATTGTATTTATAGGCGCTTTTCAGAAAACCCAATTAACAGTAGAAGACACAGAGTAAAAATGAACAATGTAATCTCAGAGTGCTCTGACCTGAACAGATGAGTTTTGAGTTTGGATTTAAAGAAGGGAACAGACTCACTATTTACCACACAGAAAAGGAAGAAAAGATGGATTTTTTTCTATTATCTGTCTCACATCGTGCCGTCACAGCATTATGGCAGATTTAACAAATATGTCAAAAACATATCATTTATGAAAGTTACATACTTCATTTGTTATGTGAGGGGAAACTTTTGCCAGTTCCCCAAAGGAGTTGTCAGGTGTGAGAGAATTTGGCACAAAATGTGCTTTATAAAAGTTGACAGTGAGGACAATTTCATTTTTACCGTTTGAGAGAGTTTTGAGGTGAACTAGGGTTTTAAGTTCAGATAGGGACTTGGTAAGAAATTAGGGTTCAAAAGTGGAGTTAGGATTATGAGGAGCTGGGTGTCATCCACGAGACAGTGGAAACTGATGTTCAATTTACTAGAAAATGTTACCAAGGGGTGTCACATCCCTGGTTGTTTGGACTCCTTGCTTTTGTTGTTTTTCTTGTATCAGTTTTGTTTTACTTATTTCTCCTCATCCCAGTTTATTCCCTCAATTAGTTCAGCAAGTTTGAATTTTTTCGCTGTTCATATGACCTTCTCGTTCTTGTTCATCCCTTCTGTTAGTTTAGATTCTTACTTTAGGTGTTTAATTTATCTTGTTAGTGTTTGGGCTTCCCTCTGGTGTCGTTCTTGTTTCAGACGGCCTGCCATTCACTCCCCCTTCCCCAGCTGCTACTTGTTTACCTCATCAAGCCTGACTCACTCCCTTCCCAGCTGCAGTCAGTTTCTCTAATTAGTTCCTTTGTCATGCTCGCTCCCTGCTCTGTGTATCCACCTCTCCACCAGATCGTTCTGTTACGCTGCTTCTCTCCGTTGACTTCCCTCCCTCCGTCTGAACTGAACTGGTTGCCTGTTGAGTTCAGTTTTGCAAATTCATAAAGGAAGTATTTCCCCTCAGCTCTCTGCACTTGGGTCCTCCTTTAAACCTGAATCATGATAAGGGGGAGCATGTAAGTGATGATGAAGAAGAGGGGCTCCCAGTATTGAGCCTTGGGGAACATCAGGGGTGACGGTGGAAGGTTGACATCTGAACAACTTGAGTTGGATGAAGTGAGTACGGCCTTAAAAATATGATTTGAACCAGGTTTATTGGGGTGCTAGTGATACTAACAGAGGGGAACAATGTGAGAAACCATGTCAAAGGCCACACTTAATCAAGGAAGACGAGAATGGAGAGTAAAATGGGGTCTGCTGCCGTCAGTTTCCGTCACTTCAATATCATCAGGCAATGGTTTGCCACCCAAACAGGAACAGGAAGACTGTACTGTAATTTCTGCAGCACTACATGAACAGTCTTCCATAAGGAGATTGTCCTGTTTCCATTTCTTCTGTTTTGTCCTTTTGTCTGTTTCGTTTTGTCTTTTTCTTTCTGTATCACAATGGCACAGACTGTCAACCAATTACAGTTAAAGTGTAAAAGTGAATCTTGTTCAGTCTCTCGGCACTGATGATCTTCCACCGTTACAATTTACAAAATCTACCATCAAAACATCAGTCATAGTCACAGAACATCCCTCTACATTACACTGCTGCATTGACATGACAAATCAATTTCACTTATTCGACTTGTCATTCTGAGGCAATGACATGTTCAGAGAGACTGACTTTTGCAAGTTTATCTGTGGTGTTTTGCTCTTTGCACAAGAAATGCACTTACTGTATTGAAAATGTCGAGGACTATTCAAGAAACGCAACTTAGGAAAACCTGCGAGCGCTGATAAACTTAGCCGTGGTGTCAGATAAAATCAGACTTGCAGATCAGCAAAGGTTTGAGCAGCAACTCTTTTAGAAGCTCGGTGAAGGCGGCCACAGAGGGAAGTGCGATTAACTCACACAGAAGTTCTGTTTGGTGGGGGATTAAATTAAGATTATCTGTAGATGAACATATTCGCATCTGAAGATCGCATACTTAAATCTAATACTTGCTGTAACTTGATTCTGCGTATTACTTTTCCAAATAACCATGTTGGGTTTCTGTGAACTTAAATCAGAATAATTCATATTTTATCTTTAACAAAGTAAAATAGAAAGCCTGTAGTCAAGCGAATAACATTACATTTCCACAAACATGTCACTGTTGGTTCAATTTATGTAATCCTGTACTATAAATTACAGTTCCTTTCCAGATGATCTGTGGAAGTTGCAATGGGAGACCAGACGAGAGCAACACCATTCTAGTTAAATACGGGAAAGATGTAAAGCAACAACTTTGCTTGTGGAATCTTTATACGCTTTAAATGCAAACTAATCACAATATCTTATATGTTCATCACCATAAAGTTAATGGCCCTCTTAGTCAGACGCCCTGCCCCGCTGTATGAAAGGCAGTATTTTCTGTTTACTCTCTGCAGTGTACAAATAGTGGCGGCACCAGCTACTTGTCTCACTCCATTTCACGCCGACGGAAACGGCAGGAGCCACACAATGGTAAGTCTGATCATCACACATAAAAAAATACGCTTGTTTAAACAAGAATTATGTGACCCTCAATGACCTTTCGTAGCCCAAAGATTTTCCTTTAATCACCGCTTACCCTTTTTGCTTCCTTTCTTCCGTCTGATTCTTCCTCACAATTGTTTCTTTTCCCTTTTGCCGCGGCAGGTGATGAACTCCACACACCTAAACGAAGTGCTGGAGAGATACTACTTGTCGCCGCTCTACGCACTGGAGTTTTGCGTCGGCTTCCCCCTCAACCTCGTCGTCGTGCTCGGCTACATAGTTTGCTTGCAGGAGTGGCAGAGCTGCAACATTTACATCTTCAGCCTGGCCATCTCTGACCTCGTCTTCCTCTGCACTCTGCCACACCTCTCCTACCTGTACGCAAACGAGCAAGCCGTCACCGTCCCAGCTCTTTGCGTCATAAACCGCTACGTCCTGCACGTCAACCTTTACTCCTCCATTCTCTTCATGGTCTGGATCAGCATGGATCGCTTCCTGCTCATAAAGTACCCGATGCGAAACCACCGCCTGCTGAGGCCGAGAGCGGCGCTGGTCGTCACGGGCCTGACCTGGCTGGTCGTAAACGTGGAAGTCTGTCCGTTGATAGCCCTGCTTATGCAGGACCTGCAGAAAAAGAACTGGAGCAGCTGCGAGGATTTCGCCAGCCTTAAAGGAGATATTAACCCACTGAGCTACAGCTTGGGGTTAACGGTAACCGGCTACATTCTCCCTCTGCTCGCACTTTGTGTCTTTTCCCGGCAAATTTCCCACCTCCTCCAAATGCAGGAGCGAGCCGTACAGCACAGGACGTCCTACAAGAGGCCTCTCAGAGTTGTCGCTTCGGCCACGGTCATGTTCCTCATCCTCTACACCCCGTACCACGTTCTTAGAAACGTCAGAATCGCATCTCAGCAGCTTTGGGCCCATGTTGACAGTTCTTCCCTGGATTACATCAAAGCCATGTACGTCTTGACCCGACCGCTGGCGTTTTTGCACAGCGTCATTAACCCGGTCTTCTACTTTCTCATGGGAGACAAGTTCAGAGAGCTTCTGATGTCCAAAATCCGAAATGTGAGGAGCAAAATCAAGCTGAGGCAAGAGTCAGCCTGACCGTGTTTACCACAGGAGTCTTGAATCGTCGCATGCAAACAAACCACAGTGTTGTAAACACACGATTCTCGAGAAATCAGACTCTTACCACTTATTTCTAAAATGCAAATTATGTGGCTGCCAACATTTTTGCTAAGGGAAAAAAGCATGATGATTTTCATACTTTGTTTGCATGTTTAGAGTCTAACGTGTTTAATGTTACTTATGTCTGGTGGCCTGTGACACGGAATAACCCTTTATTTTTGTATATAGATAAAGCAGGCATGGTGATTTCCAAGAGAACTTGTACATTTGTATATAACATATGCATTTTCAAATTATTATTTTATAGCTAAAACACAACTGCAGGGTGTTGTCCTTTGTTTGTAAACATTGGATTTGTGGGGAAAAAAATAAAGGGTTTTTCATTTTTAAGATAAAATATAATATTTTTATCACCACACAGTTAAAAGAAGATGTGTTATAAAACCGTTACCACTGACACTTGTTGAATCAAGAGGACTTAATTGTCAAATCGCTAGGGTGACACAATATCTAAAAATGCAATACACCAGATAAGTATGATAAGTACTAAGTAATATAATGCGTAATGATATTACCAGAGAAGTTGAGTCAAGACTAAACATGTATTCATTCATTTATTTTGGGTTTTTTGTTAAGTTTGTTACTACTTTTATCCAACAAATCATCTTGTCAAGATAGCTGATATTTGTAATGGACATAAGCAGAAGTGTGTAGAATATTTAAAAACTCTACTCAAGAAAAAGTAAGAAGCAACCCAAGAAACACAGACGTATCGGCGGTAATGGCGTTAAAAAAGAAAAAAACAAACAAAAAAAAGCTTTAGAAAAAGTAATAAAAGGTCATTTTTAGATCAAAACTGATATTTTTTGGCTGTGTATAAAATGTGTGGCAGAAATCAAGCAGCTCATATCACTCTGATGAATCCATTCCCCTCCTGACCTGTGGTGATGGCAACGTGGTGTGTTGTTGAGGCTTTTCTTTCGCTGTAACGTGGAAACTGGTTGCATGAAGAAAACCTGCTGCCAGTAGCCGACAGCAATCCTACAAGCACAACCAGGTCAAAAATGGAAGCATAATCATGTTTTCAAAATAGTCAAAGACTGACATCCAGTGGAAATGGTGGCTGCTGCTGCAGCACATGTTGCTAAACCAAGGTACCCTCCTCAGCTAACATCCATTGAGAAGCAGGGTGTGTTTTTTTTGTTTTTTTTCTGTGCTCCTGTGTAGGGAAGAACTTATTGATTGCTACTTTTTATTCAGATGAAGCATTTGTTTGGTTTAGTGATCTCAATTTCTTTTTTTGTTCTGAATTTACTCCAGTTTGAGGTGTGAAGGTGTTTGGTGTGACACTTAACCCACATCACTTTATTCGGCTCATTTATTTTTGCTACATCCTGTCTTTTCATTTTTCGCAGAAGACTATTTGCTGCGTTCGCTCGTCTCCTAGACGCTATCTGGGGTTGTAGGACACAGGCACATACAGAACTATTCACGTCTTGAAAAGCTGACTTTATAAATTCCAACTAAAGAGTCGGACCCCTTTGCAGCACTGGGCAGGCTTTGCAGCTTTGAGCTGAACAAACAAGACTGATTCAAATGCTGAAACACAAGAGATCATTTTAAGGTAACACTTTGCCTCTATCATGAGGAAGACAGTAGCATGAGGATGTGTAGTTTCATTAGTTACCGTCCTCAAATGTTGCCATGATATTTATCTTGTGTAGACGCCGGTCAGGTCACCACAGGGCTGTTTCACTAAACCGGGATTTTCCCAGATATCCTAGCTGAATTAAGCCTCCACTCGGTTTCACAAAAGCAGCCGGACATAAGTTACCATGGCGATTTATCCTGTGCAGCTTGCCTGCTCCAGGCCAGACCAGACTAAGAGCCAGGATTAATCCTGGTGCGTTATCTGTTCGGTCAGCGGCCACGCCAATCAGAAAATTGGTGTGGCCAATTGTTTACTTTGTTTACTTTGCTGTTTGTTTCCCCCCTTTTTTTTATTTTATAAAATGCCACTTATTCACAGTGGAATTCAGTCAAATACTATTGCTCTACAATCATGATGGCAATCTATAAAATGATCAGCTTTACAGTTGTCTATGTGGGCATTCTTAATGTCTGTGTTTCTGAAGTTTGACAGAAAGGCTCCCACATGTGATGAGGGGAATAGAGAAATCACTCATAACCTGCAAAATGGGTTGTAATCAAGTTTAGCCATATAAGTTGTAGCACACCAGATGGGATTTGGATACAGAGCATCAGCAATCAGGTGCAATGATGGCACAAAAACACCCTGGTTTCTCATAGAAATAGACCCAGCTTAAGAATAAGACAATGTGCGTACAAATATGTTTTTATACACCACATCCTGGAGCAGTAGACTGTTGACATCTGGGTCAGAAAGTGTGTCAAGGTGTTTAAGGGGTAGATTTATTGGGTATATTTTTAAAAACAAACACACGCACACACACGTATGCTTGGGCATGAACTCAACTTTACTGTAAACTTCTTCCGGTCCAATAAGGTCGACCGCCACGTGAATTTCGTATGCCTGAGTCAGTCTGTAGAGGACTGACTTTAATGTAAGATTGGATGACTACTGCCAGACTTTTACATACACAGGAATGACTGACATTTGGGACTTTCAGTGACGCATTTGAACCCTTGAATAAATAAAAAAAAACATGCAATTTCAGTAGAAGAAACATAAGTTTTCAATAAAACTTGGTTAACAGTCATGTGGTCCCCTTCAGTTGTCATGAAAATTGTGAATAATTTCTTTCAACATAACTTGAAAGAAATTTGACTTTGTAATTTGATGCCTTGAAATTGCCCGCTGTCTCCTTAAGTGGCTCCTAGTCTTTATTCTTATTGTTAATGTTTTTCTCAGTGCAACAAGTGCTAAATTTCAACTTAAAGTCAGATTAAATACTATGTGCCCTGTCATGCCATTTGCTTTCCATGTCGATATTAAAACCAAATCATTTTCCACTACTGGTGAAGTAAAAAAAACAAATCAATGTGAGCTATGGAAGCTATTGTTTTGTCACACCACTGAGCTTTTGACCTTTGGTGATTGCTAGAGGGCTAAATGTATTATTATAAAGATGATACATAGCTTTAACAAAATGAACAGGACTTTATGCTTTGATTTTATTAGGACAAGTCATACCATGATCCATCATTGCATTTAGATAGGAATCTCAAATGGAACCAACAACCCGAAAAAAAGAAGAAAAAAAAAAAGCAAATAGAAAATGTCTGATCTGACGTTTTTGGAGCACATGATGAAAAGCACAAGAGTTGCATTATGAGCGATCAGAAAGGATAAACTAACGGAAAAATATCTGAGGACAAATAGGAAATATACGTGTACTTTGCTTTATCTTCAGCTATGTTACCTTGTGAAGCCAGTTGTTTTATAGATAGCAAGAAATCCAAGCAAACTGAATCTGGAGTAATGTTAACATTCATTACTTCCCACTTAATCTCCATTCAGGCTTTGAAGTATTCTGTTGGACTTGATGAGGTCATGTTTTCTCCATCGGTTTAATTTGCGCTTACAGAATTCTGCATGAACATACGCTTACAAATTTCTTAAAAGAATTATGCAAAATCCCTAAGAGGTTACTTCATTTGCAACCGTTCCCTTGCAATGCCTCTTATAAAATGGTTATTAGTCCAACATTGGCGTTTGAATTCAGAAACAGAGGAAGAGTCATGAGGCGCTTTTCAAAAGCACGAACACAACAAACATCCCTTTATGTTTCATGGGAATAAATCCAGGTTAAGATGAAAAAATGGGTGTATAAGTGTGTACGTCTTTGTACTCTGCACCCTGGAGCAGTCAGAGTCTTTCATTGAATAACAGTTTATATCCCTGAACTTTCTATTTAATATATGTCTGTAAAAGGCGTAAAGTAACATCACATGTTCTATCTGTTCCTACTGTTCAAGTACAGCATGCTTTCTTAATGAAACAGGTGGTTACACAAGACAAAAAAAAAACAAAAACAGTTTTTTAAGCAGTGAAAGCTTAAGTGATTTTATTGTCATTTTACATTAAACTTGCACGAGGCTCACAAATTTTCCAACTGCAAAAACAAAACGTAAAACTCATTTTTACATCCGAGAACGTAAAAGTGTTGACGCAAAAACACGACGCCCGGCATATGTGGAAAGTTACATTATTAGTAGCAGAAGGTAGATAGTATTGACATTTTGTCATTAACAACGTTAATAAAAATATAATTCTCAAGCTGACACTTGTTCATTCATTTCATATATTAAATTAAATAACTGAAACAGTGCTGAAATACAAATGAGTTATATTCAGTGCTTGCAATGACTGGGCTTTAGTCAACAAAAACGTCCTTTCTGAGTAACGTTAATATGAAAACCATATATGGTAATAAATATATTACAACATTAAAATCTTCTGCCTGAAACTTGAGTCCTAAGCTACAGCTTCACTTTCTGTCAACTTCTTTCAACAGATCTGGGTTTTGTGTAAAAACTTAAAAGTCTTTTTAGAATGGGGTGAGCAGAGTCACATATGGCCTAATGTAAATGTTGATGCTACATATTATGAGTTCTTCTTTTTAAATTGGGGCGCTCTCTAAAGATTAAGGCTTCATGATCAATCTTTACCACATTCCTTCATTACGTCGATCCCTCTTTTTGCCCCATCGTTGCACCAATCTCAGCTTTTCTCAAACAATGTTTAGATTTATTTTTTTTATTTATTTTTTAATAATAGTCAGATGGAATATGGAACGTCAACATTCACTGACCTTATATTGCAAGAGAACCAAAACATTTGACATTGGTTACTTGCAGGAAGTGACAATTAAAATTTGAGGGTTTGTCAAATTAATCTTTCTTTTGTTGTTCTTGTCCACTCCGCCGCCAAAAAAACTTTTCAACGTAATTAAATTTTACCAATCTTTGGGATCAGAAACTGAAATAAGTCAACGAGTTACAAGTAGTTGAACTCATTTACGCATACTTATGTCTTTGGAATGCAGTACATACTGTGATAAATGTTAACTTTGGCCAAAAAAGCATCTGGAAAAATCCTCTCCTGCTCGCAAAGACTTGTAATGAATTCTTCAAATCTCTGCAGGGACAGTTTTACTTCCAGAGGTATGCATTACTGACTATTAAGACTAATATTGATACAATAAATACGAGGTCTGATGGAAGATCATGTGGTGGGAAGCAATAAAAAGGAGCTCTGTTCAGAGTAAAATAAAAAAAATAACCTGTCCATCAAACTAATATGATAGCCACAGTTTTATTTTACATAAGCACTACGTTTGCAGCTAGCGCAATGATATAATGATACAGGTGTCAGATTGCTCTTGTCCCCTTAAAATTAAAAAACATGTTCACTACCGTTTCAAAATCAGGCAAAATCCATTAGAAGAAAACAGATGAAATTAGCATATTTAAACAAAAACAGCGTGACCAAAGAAGTACACCACCAAAAGTTAAAAACGACATGGAAAAAAAGATTCAACTAAACATTAGTGCATTGTGTGGAAAACTGGAATACCCACTTATACAGTCAAAAGTTTTTTGTTTTTTGTTGTTTTTACAAATTATCCTTGAGCCATTTAACGTAGTTGTCTGTCATGCGACGTGCAATGAGAAAGTCAGTCGGCCACACGGTAAACATCAGCGCTCCGTGGAATCCCGTGTCGTAGTGCTGATGCGTCACCTCAACGCCAGCCGCCCGGAGCCGTGTGGCGTACATGATCCCGTCATCTCTGAGGACGTCGTACTCGCACGTCAGAATGTACGCCTTGGGCAGAGAGTGCAGGTCCGCGTCCGGGACCAGCAAGGGCGACGCTCTGGGGTCGGCGAACGACTGGGACGGCCCGTCCGTCCCGGCCGCCTCCCCTTCGGTTCCCTGCGCAACGGCCGGAGCGCTGTAGTTGTACTCTTTGTGGTAAGCCTCCGGCAGAAAGGCGCTCCAGTTGACGAACTTCAGCAACCTGGACGACTCGGGGCTGTTGTGCGAGTTGGCCATCATGGCTCTGAAGAGGGCTTTGTTGCTCGTAAAATACTCGCTCCAGAAGCGCACCATGAGCGTGCGTGGCAGAATCGGCATGTCTTTGTTCTGCTGATACGAAGGCGTCTTGAGGTCCAACGCCTGCAGCACGGGGTAAAGGAGAGCCTGAGCCCTCAGCTTGATCTGCTGCCCAGACTCTTTCTGCAGCTGTGGAGCAGACATAAGTAAATCAGACTATGTCGGTAAAAGGATGGGGCATTACTCAGTGATGAAAACAACAGGTTTCTGAAGAAGCCCCTATATGTGATACTCACAGCTCATAAAAAAAGAGACAAAAAAAAAACATTTATCTTTTACTGCCATGGTAGTGATGTACAAGTTAAGGACATTTCAACAATATCGATATTTCTGGGCTCGACTGTATATAACATGAGCATCAGTCCTTACACTGATGCACAGAAAGTTAATTTTGGTGTTAAGTAATCTGTTTTTATTTTTAAAGTATCTCTGTTTCTGAATACCATCATAACTGACGGTTGCGCCTCTCTTAAATGCTCCATTAATCCCAGCATGGTCAAATGGTTAACTTCAGACTTTGTCCTTCCTTTGTCTGAAGCAATGAAGACGCACAACAAGTTAAGAGCATGAAATTTAAAAACATCTATAATTTTTCTTCCACTTTGACAATGACTTTCTTTGGTTATCTTTGCTAAATTTTCAGTTTTGTAGCTATTGGGTTGTCTGTAAATTAACTCAGTTATTTGTATAGTGCTTTTCAAGTCGTACAACTTGGAGTTCAGTGCTTTGCCTGTGGGCACATCAACACGTGACAGGAGGGAACTGCAGTCAACCCTGCAACCTTTTCCTTCTCTAGTGTTGACGCAAAAACACGACGCCCGGCATATGTGGAAAAGACTCTACTTACTGAGCCACAGCTGCGTTTGCCTGATTTTCTGTCGTTTTGCTTGACTATCCCACAAAGCAGTCGGTACAAATATTGTTTTCTATTCAGTTTGATTTCTGGAGAAGACGTGTGCTGATTCGTCATCCCCCGGCTCGGTGAAACAAGCTTTTAAATGACAAAATGGATCAGCTACTAGCTACTCGCCGCCCCAAACATCTCAACGTCCAGGTAAAAATGAATACTTATTTGCGAGTGCACCAGTCTACAAAGCACCAATCAATACTCCTCTCAGTCATTGAAAGATTTTTCCCAAGAATGTCTTCAGCCTGGAAGACAAACGTATAAGAAGTAAACGGATGTGCAGACAAAACTGTTCTTTGTAGGAGCATCATGTTGTCCGAGGATGCTACAAAGACACAGCTGTAGATCTCTCACTGTGATACTGAGCCGGATAACAGAACTGTACAAAAGTCACGAGTCCCTTCTCATTTCTTTGTTTTGCTTTACATGAGCCCCTCTTTCTTAGTCTTAAAAGAAAAAAGCTTGGGGATTTTTTTTCCTTAAGGTTTTCTAAAGCTGCAGCTCAGTTTCCTTGTTCATTCTGTATCTTTTTCATAATGAGTCTTTTTACTTAAGACATTCACCTTTGACCTAGAAAACAAATCTTGTCTACATGATTAATAAATAAATACATAAAAATGCACGTTTGGCAACAAATCAGGTAATATGCGCTAATAACGCAACAATTTGGTCATTACAAAAGTAACAGACCAATCATGTAGTTATTTGTTAATAATGTAATTCAGTTTTTTGGCCCAATAACAATAATTTGCGAGATGACACTGAGCAAACAGAAGAAGGTCACATGACCTCTGACCTCAACCTGTGTTCCGGCACATTCCACTAAGAGATCCAAACAGCTAGGGTCACAAAACCAAGTTATGAACAGATTCACCAAATCTAAGAAAATGCTCCCTAATGTTATTAAGCTATTACAAGCAAACCTGCTGCGATGCAAGCTGTACTTTTCTTTTTGCCTTTGCTAGGAAGAATAATTGTGCTGCGTCCTCCTCTATGCTTTTGTTCCGTCAGCTGCGTGGGAACAAGCTTGTTATCAGCAAACAAACCAATATAGACCCTTCACACCGCTGGAATTAGGAGACAGCTGTTCTCGCCAACGAAGACTTTTAAGGTTGACCCATAAGTCCTAGACGGAGTGACGACGATCCAGCTAAATTTGCAGTACTGTAATTCTGCCACACTTTGTGCTCTCTGAAAAATTCCAACGGTTTCTTAAAGGAGATACGTTGCGCTTTCCAGCCAATATCGGGTTACTACGGTAATTTTACTCCCTGCCACAGCAGGGAGTGAAATTAATCTGAGGGGCATTCTGGTATGTTGGGGAAATAATTAGCTAGATATTTAAAGTTCCAGCTGTTATGGGCAAAATGGGCAAATATATTTAGTCACAGGACATTTAAAGAACTGCGTACAATTAAAATAAGCAAAAAAAAAAGAAAAAACATCCAGGCAGAGATTTTAAAGTCGAGTACGACTACCAAACTGCACAGAACTGCCAAAACAAAAATATTTTGTTCCTAAGAAATACACTCCTAATTATGTGTTCTTCAAATAAAATATTATTTCAGCTTCCAAGTAATGATGACGTATCATCGTCATTACTTTATTGGCTTTGTTACATTTAAGATGACCAACAGCATTACTTCATCGGCAGGTATTAAGTTATTGGCCACTATTGTGCAACAGGATTAGCATTTGTTTCACTTGCTTTATCCAAGTCATCAATGTTGGATTCTCAGCACCTCCCTCCCTCTTTATCTTCATAAATGAGTAACTGGTGATGCACTACATTGAGCCTAAAACATACAGGCGTCATCTACGTAACCTCTCAGCTCTGCAGGTCATTTCCTACACACAATGCTTTGGATCTCAGAGAATGCTTGAAAGGACGGCTCACTTCACCTTCACTTACAAACGCACGCGTCGTTGCATCACGACTCCGTTTGAAATCGTGTTCTTAGCCAAGGTTATGCGACGCACACTTTCAAACGAAGACGGTGCTCGTCGTGCGGCGTTTGCGATTTGTTGTAACTTTACTAAAGCCCAAGGAAATGACTTGAGAATTCACCCAAACCTCAACCCAGATCACTATTACAAAATTAAATTCCAAGGAGATTATCTGCCAAACTGCCTGCATGCACAAGGATTATTCTTGAGCCGCGGTTCTGTCTGTTCATGTGCCTGTTGTACATTGCGGAGCCTAAAGTTTTCTCCTGAGCCTTCTGTGTGATGAACTCTCTCTAATGGAAATAAACATTCGCATGTCCTCTTTTCATTAACCAAATGCTATTAAGTTAAAGCAAATTTTCAGTTTTTTTATTATTATTATTATGTAATTATCTTTTATGAAACAAGATTGCTTTGTCCCATATCAGGTAAAAATGGCTTAATTGCTTATCAAATTGCCCATGTGTGCCTCAAAACCATAAAAGCTGCTTCTCCCTATCATGAGAACATTGTTTGTTTTGTGCAATGAGGTATTGTCCACTTCTATTTTCAATCAGCAGAACATGCAGCACTGCCCCAACCAGCAAAAGTTGGATTACTGCTGAGAGGCTGTCGGCATCGGCTGCTTGATACAAGCTCTTTTAGACTGGTGTAAAGTTTGGAAAATTCACTTTTACTAATTCCCCAACTTAAAAATAGAACTTTTTTAAAAAATATTAAATATTAACACTGTGAAATGTCTTGGAAATGTTTCAGACTATGAATGTTAATGCTGTCTTTTATTTAGAGAAATTTTGTCGAGTTTGACAAAAAAAATAGGGTAAAACAGCCGCAGTCCTGACGCAGTTATTACATAAGGCTAAGGCAGTGTTTCTCAAGCCTTTTCAGGCCGAGGACCACTCACCCCGTTTAACAAACACGCAAGGAATAGCTTGAAATGCAACATCTTAATATGTACAACCTGAAATGAAAACATTAGTGTCTTAACTCACTATCGAGTAGTTTACAGATTCTGGAAGTATGGATTGTAAGCTTTCCATTGATATAAAACACATGGAAATAAAAGCAAAAGTTCAGTACTACAAGTGTTGTGTGCACTCAGCGTTTTAGGGCTATTTTGTAATTCAGAAGAACAATAAAAGAAAATCTAGACTTGAGTTGCGTTGGCAAAAATCAATCAGATAGCCCAACATAAATATTTTTATTTTAGGTGTTAAGATGCAGTTAGTCAGTGTGGGGTGCAGCTCTTTTCACCACTGGCTTATCGCATTCATCACAGCCTTACATATTCATGCCTGTGGCTCGCTATGTATCGTAGCAGTGTTGAAAAGCAAAGGTTATGCAACTCACCCTGAGAAACTTTCCACCGGTATCTTCGGGCTTTTTAGTGACCTGGTCTGAAGCCATTTATCCATTATTATTTTCTTAAACACAATCCTTTGGTAAGCTAACTGTAGTGTCACACTTTGAGTTCAAGTCACGGCAAATACTTTTACATGCAGTACCTCTTCCTTTGAGCTTCTTAAATTGTTTAGATCAAATTTTGAATCTTCAATTCACCGTCATAAGAATTGTGTTTGTATAAGTGTTTGTAGATTGATCATCTAAATGAGTAATGCTTGTTGTGTGTTTCTTATTTGTTCATTTAAACTCATGTGGGTTGATTATAATAGAGTTAGTTTGTGGCAATGCTTGTGATTAGCTGTCATTGGTAGAGCTAATAATCATTATTACCAGTACAGATTATTTGTCTTGATTAGAAATAAAAAGTCATTTTTAATAATATACTGAAATTTTCTTTTGCATCCATTTAATGTAATACAGGAAATCCTGACTCCTCCTTCAAGTGATTATTTGATAGATTATCTAACTGTCTTGTGACCATTAATTCGACTGATTTGTCACATCAATTTCATTTTTGAAGCATCTTAAAACAACTACAAAAATTTCTTGACCAGTCAAGGTCATACCAAACTGTATTCTGGCATTAAACATTGTTCAGAAGTATATTCATTTCTTTACCGACATTCCAAAAATTCGATGAGTGACATTTAGCTATGGAAAATTCTACAAATTTCTGCTAAATCCACCTTTTCTTGTGCCCTCAAATGAAATGAGAAACCAAATCTAAGCCTACTCTGAGTCTTAAAAACAGACTCTGTACCTGCTGAGAGACTGCCGCTGCAAGGTTCCCTCCAGCACTATCCCCTGACACAGCAACACGCCCCGGGTCCACAGAGTACTGGGCTAGCACCCCCTTCTGGAGGAAGTATTTGACCACACGGTGCACGTCCTCATACGGGACGGGGAAATGGTGAGCAGGGGCGAGGCGGTACCTGAAACGGATAAGAGTTCACAGATTATTCCTGCAGTAAAAACAAAGGCTTTGGAGGTCAGGCTCACAGACAAAACTTTAATCCTGGAAACATAAATATGATCAAATTTCAGAGTTAAATATGACAAAGACAAGCAAATAAGTCACTGTACAAAAGAGTTTTCTTTTTTTTTCACATTGTGGTCAAAGTTGTTGTTTTAAATGAGTGGTATATTAAATGGAAAAGTAAAACTAGAATGAGCTTGTTTGTATAACTGTCCAGTAATGGAGGTAAACAGAAGTTGTAGATGGATATGTGAAGAAAGTCTTCAGAACATGCTGTAAGTACTCTCTGAAGGTCAGAGCACAGATCTAACCACTTAACAATTCTGTTATAAAGCTACAATACTCTATTTTAGTACTTATAATGTCACAAACAATAATTCATCAATAGAATATCTCTGAATTTTTGAAGTGATATTCTGTTAAAAAGATATAACCTGCTAATATTTTAGGTAAGGCATATATTTCTCTTTGTTTGATGAAAAATCCAATGAGTTTGGTTCCTTGAGCTGATGCCAAGAAGGGAGAAGACCAAAAACAAACGCACCTCTTACTTTCATATGTCTTCTGTGTCAATGACACGCTAATGGAAACATCACGGTGATGTTAAGTTTCAGAAAGTAATGTTTACAAGCAAAGATGACGATACTTTTAAGATTGGAGTTAATTTAAGATTGTAAAAGTCTGCTTCAGTCTAACTTTTGTGTTTGCTATTCTAAAGAAAATAATATGCATTTCCCCTTAATGATGACGCTACTTTACCCATTACTGTTACTACTGATGGAATCGTACTTGAGAAAATTTTAACTTTAATTTCCTCACTAAAAGCATTTGTTTAATTATTGTAAAATATATTGTAACATCTAAGAATACGAGCAAATGACAATAAAAAGTCTATTATGGAGATGAGATGAAGACAACAAATACACTGAGGAAATCTCAAATTTTCAAAGAAATCCACATAACTAGCACAGCAGCTATATTACGCAAAAAAAAAGTTGTATTTTTTGTTTAGGAGACAAAACCCCCAAAAGTTTCTGTTTGCCATATTTTTAGGGACACAACTAACAATTATTTTTTGGTAATTAATTATTCTGTGGATAATTCTGACGAGGGATCGATTAATTGGATAAAATAAACCTGGAACATTCTGCTGATTTCTCATTTAACCACCTAAGTCATTTTTATACATCATTAAAAATATATTAAATGTTAAAATGAACAATTCAATTCCCTTTCTTAAATAAGAAAGAACAATAACACCATTACTTTAGTGAACGCTTGATCATTAGTATAAAGGATCCATCAGCAGCTAAAACATATTTCACACATCAACATGTGAGAAGATCAGCCGTTTCTGCTGGACTGAACATTAAATACAGTGTAGAGTTAATCTGTTGACTGTGTTTTGGATTAACAGATTAATAATTGGAAAGCAAAAGGTGCTTGACATGAGATTTGTTTTGTTTTTACAGAATTTTAAAAGGGTTAAGGTAAAAAAAAAAAACGATGCCACTTGTGGAGTTATGGGTAAAATGTATTTACAAGTCAAGGTTTTGTCTTGAATGCAACTGTCATGAAGTGGGTTTGAGGTGGTGAGGAGAGACGCAGGCTGAACCCAGGTAGTAGTGAAAATTGAGATTTAATGAAGGAAGCTCAACACAGTCCAGGATGACAGGCAGCATGGCTGTATGCTATGTTGGAGCAGCTAATGGCACTGAAGACTGAATAGGAGAGCTAAGCTTAACCAGGACTATCCAGTTCAACTGGCCAGCACACGACAGAAAACAGACATTAGACGACAGTAGACGAGGACCCAACAAGAGACAAAGACAACAGGTGGGCTTAAATACACAGGGAGGGTAATCAGGTAACTAGACACACCTGGGAAGCAATCAACAGGGAAGACAGGACAGGAACAGGACTAAACACAGAAAACCTCAAAAATAACTACACAGAAAACACAGAACATAACTGCAACATGTATTTGTTGTGCATTTTGGCTTCATTACTGCTGAGTTTTTTCATCAAAATGGCATTTTTAATCAACACTAAATTCCCTATATATTCTCCTCTTTTAATACCTAAAGCAAGTCAGTGAAAAAAAAAATGAGATAAGAGTCAAAGAAATACTTAAAAAAAAAAGTAGCTTAATAAGAGCTCCATTTATAATTTTTATATTGAGGTTTTCTGGATTTTTTTGGGTTTACATTCCCTAAAACTACAGCAAAACACTTACTCTACAGAGAGGACGACAGCATCGAGTTCAGTGACGATCTTTCTTGCCAGCAGATCGTATGGACTCATGCCTGCACAGAAAGACAACCCAAAGTCAGACAAGCCTTCATAGATGAATGGATTTCTTTAACTGTACACTAACTCACATGAATGAAAAGTGATTCTGTCCTACAAAATATAAAGTTATTCATTCAACAGACTGAGCATGCAACATAAAGTTATTGTTATGTTCATGGACAGTGTGGCTCGTTGCCCAGGACACTATATCAGGGGGCTGCACAAAGACTTCATCTCTGCGAATATGCAACAAAACCCAACCTACGGGAGCTTCCCAGACACCATCCTCCCCCGTGCAGATAAATGACGGCTCTCCTCAGGCCGGCGTCTCCGCCCTGGCGCTTCGGTTGGTAAAGCACCACCTCCACGCCGTCAAACTTTTCTTCTGTCACTTTGACGTGCTCGTCAGACACCGGTACGATCTTCTCCAGTAGAGTAATGACGTACATCACATCCATGTAGTCCTTCAGACCCGCTGACTCACAAAGGTCTGCCTGGAAAAGGGAAACAGACAATGAGAGACGAAAAGAACCGTCGTCACGTCCCGGCCGTAAAATGAAGAAAGTTTAAGCTCACAGCTTCATTGCTTGGGACATGAATCTGGCAGATAGGGAACGAAATAGTCACATGAATGCAGTTGTGTGTAATGTCAACTGTTGCTGAAGATCTCTTAGGAGAAATCACAACCAAGAGGAAGTCAAAAGTAAAAGATAACTCGAGCCTGAAGCAACAACACTGGGGCATTCTTCTTGTTTCAAAGGCTCAAAACAGATCTCTGTCTGTCAAAATACAAATGGGTTCATTTTTACTGTGAAATCAAATAAAGATGTTGGCAGCTTCACATAAACTATATGACACTAAAGGGATCACAACCTGCAGTCAGCCTCGCATAAATTAAAGGGAGTACTTCATGTACTTCATTTGTCCCTGCCTGCAAATGATTTATAAATTAATAAATAATAAGTGAACGATGCGATCTTAAGTGTGGTTATGTATGGCTCATCGCTTCAACACACATCTTCACTGTCATCTATGTTAAATTACAGATATGCACATGTTGCTTTATAAAGATGTTTCTAATATAGATATCTAAAGAAAAAGTTGTCTGATGTTTCAGTGTTACATGCTAAAAAAATGTGGAAATAAAAATAATACTTTTGTTGCGTTTGTGAATTATTCGATGTTATAACCACGTGCTCAGACGTAACTGCAAACTATGAAAAGTCCAGTTTGCTACTACTGTGTGAGGCATTATAAACCACAGGTGTCTAGCCCTCATAAATGGAGGAGAGTTTCCATAATAGGATCTATTATTAGACCAGGTGAGGACTATACAACACATGGATTAGCATCTGACATAATCTGGTGTAACCAGTATGAGTATCTACATCAGCAAAAAATAATAATAGAAAAAAAAAAAGTTTAACCTGCTTTAAAAGAAGAAACAATAATGAATACCAAAACATAAAGCAAGTGGAAAAATAGTTGCAAAGCCTTAGTGATAAAAGCTTTGTCAATAAAGTAACCTAAAAAAAATAATCAGGAACTAAAAGAAGAGGAAAAGTTTTCTCTTACCAGGTGACTGAGAGTTCTGAAAAAGGAATTGGTCAGCATGAGTTTCCATCTCTCCTCTATCCTGTCAGGAATTGGCTCGTAAACATAATAAGCTGTGAAAGAGCAGAAAGCGACGAATAAAATGATGCTTCCAAGCCTCATCTTACAGCGTGCGTCCGCCGGCCACTGAGTGCGAGCTGCAAACACGGACGGACTGTTTGGTTGCACTTGTTAAGGAGTCACTCCGGCGCGCGGAAGAGCGTACGCGCCCCCACCAAAAAAAAAAAAAAAAAAAAAAAAAAAAAAAAAAAAAAAGAAAGAAAAAGAAAAAAATCTATTTCGGATCCAGACGAGTTAAATGTTACAGCGTGTGGTTGGTGTCATTTGGTTCTTCTCGGCCTGCATATTCGGAGCTTTTCTTCGCTGACGGCGCGCGTTCCGCAGAGCATGTCTGTCTCGTGCAGCGGCGGAATTAATTGAGGTGTCAGTGGCGCGGAGAGGGCGCGCACGTTGTGCGCTCACGAGGCAGCACCGTCCCACCTTGCCCGTAAGGCAATTCCTCAGGTGCTCTCTAATCGTTTGTGGATTAGAGAGGAAGAGCAACGGAGCTCTGTGCCAAAACGAAGAGGCTACGCAGATATGAAAGCTTTTGAAACAACAGAACTCCATGCAGTGAGCTCTTCGGACCCGCTCTCTGAAATATCTAAAATGTCATTAACATCCGACTTGTTTCTTGCGTTCTCCTCGCCGGTTTCAGCTGCCCTTCGGATTCTCCGCGGTTCCGTTCCGTCTAATTTCTAAGAGAAGCTCTCGGTTATCCCCATCTTCTAACCGAGCAGCTATCGCTAAATGAATGTCCGGATAAGTGTAGGTGGCTGAGGCAGCCCAAGCTAATTATACGATTGGTGTTAGATTTCCCCCAGCAGGTCTGACAGTCAAAAGAAACATGACTCTGAAAATGGTGCTGGAAGAGCAGCCAAGAGCTGCAGGACTCTGACACAGAAGAGTAAACGCAAGCAGGAGTTTCCCTCAAGGTAAATAATTGTACTTTTAGTGACGGCTTGTTCTGTTCTTGGTTCAGGGATGTACAAAGCTCAAGGTCATGTCCTGAATCCCATGGCTGAAGGAAGAAAAATAAATTAACAAACAAGTGTGTAGGAGTCTACAATCCAAAAGTGAATAGCAACTCATATTGTATTAATACCCAGTAAAGTCCTGACCATTCTAAATGCAATAAATCCAGTAATGCAATAAAGCTATTGAGGCAACGACTTAATAACATTTAGACATAAGTATAATGTTGGCTTGCTTTTACTTTATTAGCGTAGCGCAAACAGAAACCCTTTGAAAATGGAAAAAAAAGGGAATTCGTACACAGAATACTACACTGTATGAAATATTTTCCTCCTAGCTGACTTCATGACCAAAGTGAAAACTGTATTCTGCGAATTAACGACAATTCAATAAAAAAAATAAAAAAAAACACATTTAACCTAAAATAAGAGATGCTGTATAAAATCACCCCCTTCAAGTCAGTGGTGTAAAAAATTGTTTGTCTTCTTCCTGATTTCTCCCTTTTTTTTTTTTATTTACATGTTTGTCACATTTCACAGTTTCAGAACATCGAATCAGTTTAAAGATAAGTCAAAGACAACATAAGTAAACACAAAATGCAGGTTTTTAAATGAAGGAGAGAGGAAAAATCCTAACCTACATGACCCAGTGTAAAAGAAATAAATAAATAAATCAAGCATTTGAAATAACTTGCAATGAGTTTTTATTGGTGCAATGGAGGAATTCTGGCCAAGGCATCTTTGCAGAATTGTTGCAATTCAACCACAATTAAAGGTTTTCAAGAATGAATGCATCACAACAAGTCTGCCAGGGCCTGAAGCGGCAAGACGGCCCCAAACCATAACACTACCACCATATTTTACTGTAAGTGTGATGTTTTTCATTTCACCAGCCTTCTTTTCGTCTTCCCGATTGAACTGCAAAGAATAACAAGGCTTTCTCTGTTGCAAAATTGGTAACAATTTGTGATCCAATTTTGTGGTTAAAACTGCAATAGGGTTTTTACCCCAGCAGAACAAATCAAACATTTGACGGGAATAAATAACCCCCCCAAAAATAACAATGTCAGTTTAAACAAGAGGAAGTAGTGTAGCGCTTTGATTGTGAGCGATCTTCCTCGCTTTATTAGATAAATAACTTACGCCATGTAAAGCTTTGAAGATGAAATATTTTGGGGACTAATTTAATGGAGAAGGGACGCGAGTCGGTTTAAACCGGATGCTGTTCGGTCAGTCAGGTTTTTCTGCATGCTTCAAACCAGAAGAGCTGCGTGCCCGCACGTGACTCGAGGCTAACCTCTGTGTAGTGACCTTATAAAACTTTTTTTTTTTTTTCTCTCTCTCCTCCGTCAAGTCGAAAGTCGTAATTGGCTGGTGGGTTTTCCGGATCCGGCGAGTGCCTCCTTCCACCAGCCATCAAACCGCGTTATTGAGACGTACGCTGCCAGATGCAGTTCGTTACAGAGTGTAAAACGCTCTGGGAGGTTGATCACTGCTGAGCAGCAGAATACCAAATCACCTTCTATGAATGCATAATTACACTTCAGACGCACAGGGATTCCTCCCTGGATTTCCCTCCTTTCATTTCCACTCCGAGATATGGATTTCTCTCTGCTTCTGAGGGAAACCACCTTATGAATGTTTCATGGCTCTCGGTCCGCTCTTGACAACTAGTTAGTGGTGGGAGCTGGTCTCAGAGCATGAGTGGGTGGGAATGTTGACTTCGTCTACGTAGGGACCCGCTGTGCTGCTGCTGCTGCTGCTGCTGCACCTCGTGGCAGCACAACACCTTGCTGTGTGTCCGGATAACTCACAGGACCAAAACAAGTAAGGATGAACGTGTGTTCCTGTGGTATCGGTGTTTAATACAGTATAGAGTACATGATTGCAGACAGGAGACAGGTAATGCCTTTTTTTTTCTTTTCTTTTTTTCTTTTTGTAATGCACATTCTTGAGATCTGATAAAGCACGTCAAATTCTTCTAATTAGGGAACTCAGTTCATACCCCCTCTCTCCCCCGACACACACACACACACACACACACACACACACACACACACACACACACACACACACACACTAATGATGAGCGTGAGCTGCAAACCTTTTCACATTTTAATTTGCAGAACCCCTGCTGGAGCAAAGTTAGCTGCATAGTGTGAGGCATCTGAAGGCAACGCATTCCTATTCAGGCTGAGATGAGCCAAAAAAGAAAAAAAAAATGAAAAGTCCACTTTTTGGCATAGTGATCACGCAATTGATTTTGATATGCACCGTTTCATAACTCTCGGGGTGAAAAAGTCAGAGAAAGTACACACTTGTACCAAGGAACTGTTCCGTCAGCTAAACAACATGCTAATCTTTCATAAAGTGTTTCAGTTCTGTTGATTCCAATAACTAAAACCACCAAGCAGGCCAAATGCAGATGCACTGCAGGTATTTTCTCTTGGTTCAAACACATCTAATCAAAGTGCTTGGTGTATATTTCACTATGTTGTGACAGTAAATGGATGATGAAAAAAAAAATAAATAAATCTAGCTCCTTCACCTCATCATCCAATCTGCAAAAAATGCACTGCTCCTAGTCAAAAACAACCAATCAGTGCCAAGAGAAAGGTCTTAGCGCTGTCAGTCATGCTTGTGTATGCGCTGCTCAATGTGCCAGTGGTGGAGAAACAACTTACCCGGATAAACAGGAGAACTGTTTATCCGCCATCATCATCTAGCCTGAGCATTTATGACAGGCTCTACTGTTAGGCAGGAGCTCCTGCAATACTTTTACGACGTAGTGACAGGTTTCAGACATATGTACACTCCAAGTACATATTTGTGTACTTCAAAAACACATTTTCAGTTGGGACAACATATAATTGGGCTGGACAGACTGGGAGGATATTTGAGGAGGCTGATTTTCAGTACATTTACAGAAATAAGTTGAGATGCAATATTGAACAAATTCAATTATTTTATCTTAAAGCCTATTAACATAAATTGGCTAGTGATATTTTGCGTAAGTAAAATTACAAACATATTATTTAATAAAGGATGAGAGCTCCATGTGACATTAAACTTAACTCAAAACCAGAAAGTGCACATCTGAGACCTGGTTCTTTGCCTCTTACATTAGGAACTTGATGATTTCACTGAGTCCCAGAAGAGGGTTGAAAATGTTCCCTGTGTGATTTAAACTAAATTGAAAATGAATTGAACTATACTATTTGTTTACATTGTCCTTTGTATAAGATTTTCAGGAATGAATTCTTTGGTGATGTCCTTGATGTTTACCCAGACTTGTTTTTGTTGTTTTTTTACGTAGGCGATGAAGATAAACTACAGTATTTATTGAAGCAAATTGTGTTTTAGGGATCTCAGTGTGTTTCCAAATTTTTGTATTATGTTTGTCTGTGTGGACACATTTTATGGCGTTTGGCAAAAAAGGAAATAAAATATTTATGTAAAAAGACAAAAAAAAACAGATTTTTTTTAATTAAAGTTACTGCAGCTTTAAGTCTGGACTTTGTCTAAACCCTTTCAGAATCTTTTGTGTCTTTTGGGGTTTTCAGACATGAACTTGCTGGTGTTCCTGCTGCGTAACCTAAGAACAACTTGGGTTATGCAGAAGGATTGGATTATGCAGAAGAACTGACAGGCAGATGTTCTCCTTAAGTCGTTTCTGCAGGAAAAGAAGAATTTATGGTTCCATCCATTATAGCGAACGGTTCAGGCCTTGAAGCTGACAACAGCCTGAAACCATCACCCTAGACACCATGGTGTTTAACTGTGTAAGGACTTAAATGCCTTAACGTGTATTTTTTTCTTTTGTTTTTGTTCATCTGTTCTTGAATGTTGTGGTTATAATTAGAACAATATTCTAATCACAGCATATTGAGCTTCTTTTGAGATCCTTTACCTTACTTTGTGCCGTCAGACAGGTTATATTTACTGAAAGTTACACCTTATTCTACAGATCTGGAAGCAATCAGAACTTGGTGTAGCTAGTGAAATCAAACTGAGCTTTACAAAAATAAAAATAGACGCAGTTCATTTACAGTTTATCAAGGAGGTAGATACTTTTTATACAAGACCAAGTTGCCTTAGATTTTTTTTCCCAGTTTTAAAAAAATAAAGCATCGTTTAATGTGCTTGCTGAAGTTATCTTTGATTAAAGAGAACGTTTGATTAAACCTAATGCCAGCTCTAAAACAGATGAGCGAACGTCAGAGAACAAGAAAACCATTGACGTTAGGTTAAAATATGTTTGCTAAGAAAGAAAACTGAGGAACGAGGGCTTTTCTCTGTCATGTAGAACAGACTGGGGTAGTCTGGAGAACGGCCCATCGGTCTGACTCTTGTGAAACACTTTATGAGATTCTGTTTGGATGTCCACAACAAATTGTTCTCTGGGCGAAAGAGCAAGGAGACCATCCATCTTGTAATCATTACAAGGAGCCAGCAGGGGACTGAACTTTGTGTGGAAAACTGTGGGAGAGCACTGGGAAACTTTGAAACATGTTAAGGAATCATTAAGGCAGCCCCACAATAAACAACTTTTGGGGAAAACAGATGTTGCCTTCCAGAAAGCACATTGCATTTTGCGAAATGAAAACATTGCATTGTCAAAAGACTGATCACATTCGGCATGCATTACATCAGCTTGAGGGACCTGGCAAGAACAAGATGCCAACTAAAGATTTGAGATCGAGTCTGGTTTGAGCAGCACACGGGTATGCAGTGTCAGAAAAAAATCCAAAATTTCTCATTTCAGTGGATGAGCAAAGTATATAAAATGTGTTCTCTTAATGTTTCCTTACGTTTGTTGCATATATGATAATACACTATATAGAGATCAAATATAATGTACATTACACTGTCAGAAAAGTGCAAAAAAGCATAAAGGATCTCAATTTCAAATGTATGAATAACTGAATAGGATATATTCTAATATATAATGGACCTTGGATAATGTGAAGTGGTTAGACTTTGAAAAGCATTTTTTTTCTTAAGTCCACCAAACTGTTGTGATGGTGATGATGAAGGTTGTCCTGCATGGGGAAGCTAGCTGGCTCAACAAACCCATCTTCTAATGTTGTTGCTACTCGGAAAATCAAATCTCAACATTTCAGTCCACCCTTTTCAAATTCAGCGAATATGTTGTCAGGTTTTCCGGAAAACCTTTGAGTTGGTTTTGAATACTGCTCAGAATATATCTAACAAGCAGTTTGACTGAACTTAAAGCAAAGTCTGTTTTTCAAGATGCGTGTTTGTCGTATTTTTGACCATCTTTGTGAGTTAAAAGGTTGTTGCTTTCAGAAATATTAAATCTTCTTTAATAACTATTCAAATATTTGAATATGGTCAGCCTGATGGTAACCCGTCTTAACATCTTCGTAAAATCCCAGCTGATCTGTGAAGGCTGTTAAATTGCAAAATGTGATATTGTCCCATAACTCAAGCATCAGAAAAAAAAAAAAAAAAGAAATAGCTGAGGTGATGAATGGATGCGGCAAGTATTTTCACCCAGTAATGAACAACAAACTCTTTTTGCATGTCATGTCTTTCACGTCTCACAGTAAAATTTAGCTGCGATTCATTTTTGTACGGTCTCATCTAGTGGCAGCTGACAATAAATCTGTTAGATTTCTCGATTGTACAAGTAAACTAGTAAAAAGTCCTGAGTGTGGCTTGGGAAACTGAGATAAAAGAATTGTATAAATTCAATTGCACTAAACGAACCTTTATCTGGAATAACAGCTTTTTTGATGATCTAAACCAGTGGTGTCCAAAGTGGGTCCTCGAGGGCCGGCATCCTGCATGTGTTAGTTCTCTCCCTGGTGGTAGAAACAACCTTCTCAGCTTGTTAGTGCTCTCGTTAGACATGTAATGGGCCATCATTTGATGCAGGAGTGTTAAACCAGGGACAAAACTAAAACATGCAAGGAATACTTGTGTGCTTAAAGAAGATTGCCTAGAGCCAAAGTTTTTAGGACCTTCATGGCCTCGTACCAGACACCAAAAAGCCATAAAGATCATGGAACCACCTCTCAACACACTACACGACTGACCTTAAATGCATCATGGGAATGGTTTGTATTTTGGACTGGTTCGTTTTTAACCTCACAGAAGACACACATTCACTCAAAGCAACTCCGAGCACACGGAGGAGGAGGAGGAGGAGGAGGAGCGTGGCATCCAGAACAAGATGAGGCCTTCACAAAAGCCAAACTGCTGATAACAGATGCCCCTATTCTGACCTTTTGTGATGTCAGCGTGCCTACAACAGTGAGCGCTGACGTCAGCGGTTATGGATTGGGATGTGTTTCACTTCAAGACCACGGCAGGCGGCTAAGAGGGGTTGCGTGCTGCTCTCATACCCCGGCAGAGGCAGGAACAAGATAAGCACAGATTGAAAAGCAGTCTGCAGTCTGGGCATGTGAAATGTTCTCAGAGTACCTGTGTGGCCTGGACAGCCATTCAGACTGACCAAGAGCCATTCATTGGTTACACTTTTTAACCTCCATGACATTGATGCCGTTCCTCTCCACTGCCAATGACTGCTCCTTAGGATGACAGCATTCAAAGCAAAAGTAGAGGACGTCCCAGACAAACAGCTTGTTGTGGCAGATAGACTTTCAAAGACACACTTTTGCACTTGACATTTCAGCAGATTTTAAAGCTGCATTATGCCACTTTCATAAAATAAATCATCCTTTTATGTATATATTTGTCACTATGCTGCGACTTCTGACAGTATAGTATGAGATAGATATTGCATAACAATAATATTGTTATTTATGTACTTTGGTCTTAAAATAAATAATTTAAATAGTAAATGTTCATTTACTTAGATTTGTTGAAGCTGCTATTTTGTGACTGGCTAATTCTTAAGTCACCTATCAATGCAGAAACTGATAAATATGTTTACTGAACAACAGTCAATACTCCAAAAGGATATTAATTTTTAATTCAGTCAAAAATGAATGACATTATGCACCCAAAATGATGTTTTAGATTCCGCATTTGGAAACGGTTCTTTGGAATACATAAAAAGTTTGTCAACACATGTAAACTAATCTGAACGAGTCGAAACTGAACCGGCTTCATTCCCAGCTTCACAAATAAAACTGGTTCCTCAACATGCACGATCCGTAACCAGCTGTGACAGCATAACATGCGTTTCCTGGTTTTCTTCTTCTATTTTTACTTTTAGTAGTTTAGTTTCATCATCCCTACATGTTTGTCAGTAGTTTTAGTTGGATGCTACTAGTTCAAGAAGCTCGATGGTTAAAGTGTTTAACTATAAGGTTAAATAAATTTCGTTAATAAACATGTATATTGGACAGAAATTACATTTATTCTATAATTATATTTATTCTAATTTTGATCTGATTTACTAGCAATTATTAGAAGTTACTCAGAGCCAAGACTTAGACCGCTACTGGCACAACACATCATACGTTTAGCTATTTTTCTTGGCAAAAAATAAAATCTAAGCTTAATTTTTCTTCATAAATGTCTTAGTTTTTACCTACAGGATACTAACCGTATTCATTGTGTCCATTCGCTTCTCTTTGAGTCTTGTGTTGCCATTTTAAAAGAGCAGTGGAGCTGTTCTGCCTGCCAGGGGGAAAAAAAGCAGGTAGTTGCAACATCACCCTGGACTGTGTCTATTGAGAGTAGGTGTAGCTACAATTTTGATTCAGTTAATAGCTATTATTATTATTATAATTTTTTTTTACATGAGATTGTGACACTACTAACTATAGGTACACAAATTATGCAGTTACACAGAAAAGAGCAATTGTTTTAATGCTATTACACATCTTAAGGGAGTGGCACAAAAAAAACAGAAATATGAGAATCAATGTGTTTCATGGTGTTTAAGCAATTTTCCTTACACATTGAGTAATGTTAGCTTTAATGTCTTGCGGTACCGGCTGTTCCTTACTTGACTCTTAGCTGAAGCACCAGCAGGAGCCTTGAGATTTATCACTGCACCCTGTGTCTCATGATCATGGGGTTATGTAGGAAAAATCAAAGGATGAACCCTTTTTCAGTCTTTGCCTATGCAACAAATCTGTCATAAGTAATGTTGGCCTCTAATCCCGTAACCGCATGATTTTTTTTTTACCACCTGATCCAAATAGACTCAAGGGTGTTTGCTTAGAATGACATGTTAGCCAACCGAGCAGCAGTAAAAATAAACTCAATTTAAACACGGCCTGTGTGGAAACATTTTATGGCGCTTTATGTGAGCTTGGTTAAACTTTGAAAGATATTGACGGTTTGGTTAACATTGTCATGCACATTCAAACAAGAGTCTACTGCCATTCTGGCTCTCGCAAGCACATAAATATGGCTTAACACCTGATAAGGTCAGCATACAAGAATGCTAATATTGACAAGGACATTTTCTCCAGGATAAATGTTATTACAGGTTGCTTGGATCACCTCTAGCGTAACGCTCAGTAACAACTTGAAAGTGTTTTCAAAAGCTGAGAGTGTAAGGAGGTTTGAGGAAAGGACTGATGGTATAAGTGGAGGACTTGGAGAAAGAAAAACCTCCTTGATTGTTTTCAATAGTGAGCCTAATTTCATGTTTTAAACTCAGGTTTTATTCTTATTATTTAAGAGACTGAAACACTTGGATCAGGTTTTGAAAAGGTCATTACTAGAGTTTACTGCGTGCTGTTAAGCCCTATTATCTATATTTGCCCGAGAGGGTCAACTTAACCTGTATGTCACCTGCAGTTTTCAAAACCACCACTAGAGGGCACTTGATTATAAACCACAGCTTGTGGAAATGTGTTGTTTCACATGAACACGAGAACATATGGTAAAAACTAATTTTCTTTGTTATTCTTTTTTTTACCATATGTTAGTACAGGTCATTTATTTGCATTACTTGGATCATAAAATAAAACATTCAACAAAAACACTGAATAAAGTATTTAAAAAAAAATACAACCATGCACATTGAAAGCAATATGATGCTTAATGCATTCTGTAGAAACCCTGTTTATAGACAAAGAACATAAGTTGTAAAGACACATTGAGGGGAAAGGCTGAGCTGAAGTTCAGTTCTGTAATAAAAAGGGTCCGATATTCCCCTTTGGATATCATTTATCTGCATCTGCTGGAAACGCTTACACAAGGTTATTGCTGCCAAAGGAGGTTCAATCCGTTATTCAATCCAAGTCGAATTGGAATGTTTACTGGGTACGTTAATGTAAAACAAAATCATCCGACAATTTATTACCTTCATGGGTTAAGCACAGTATCTGTCCCTGGCATATCTGATGAAGATAAAACTGTTTTTGCTCTTGCTGTTCTTCCAAACAGCTCTAAATATGAGGAAACCCAATAATCAAGCCTGAGGGAGAAATGCAAGAGTTTTTATCATTTTACTTAAACATTATTATTATTATTATTATTATTATTATTATTATTATTATTATTATTATTATTATTATTATTATTAATAAACACTTATGAGCAATAAGACATTGATATCTTCAGTCATATAGATATAGAGTGAATTTTTACCAACACATGGATTCATTTAGTCATTGTGTAACTGTTAAGATTTGCTCTCCAGCAGATGGTGCTCTGTCCTAAACAAAATACTGCTTTAACAATTTAGTTCATACATTGTGAAACACACAGCAATTGTTTGGTCAAAAAAAAAAAAAAAAGATGCTGCAGATGTTGTTTTGTAACTCCTCACATGGTGTAAAAACAATATAAGATAAATAATTTAAATGAATAAGGGAACAACGTGCTTAAATGCATTGTCAACTGAGCTAGAAATGCAGTGATTGCAGTAACTCATACTGACTGACTGTCTGCAAAACCACTTAAGGTCTGTTCTGTTTGTCCGGGCCCTGTGGGTGAGACATCAAACGGGCGTAAATCAACACTAAATGCAGTGGCAGCCTCGTCAGTCCACGTCAGCATCTCACTAACACAACAAGCGTATCGCATGCAGTCATTGTTAAAAGGCTCTAGGGATTTTCTCTGAACTAATCTGGTCTTTATCAGGTTCTAACGTAATGAAACCTTGTGAACCCAGTGCTTCGGAACAACCGGCGGAGAAAATACAAGGCTGAGGACATCGAGCTTTTAAAAATTTCACAAAACGTGCGCGATAGTCAGAAAGAACCGAAGAAATTCCGTCAGCCATCCAAGGTATAACTAACACTATGAGTGTTTTACAGAATTTCTCTGCTCGGACAAGTTGATCTTCTTATTGACATTCATTGATTCCTTGGATGCATTTTGTTTTTTTTTTTTGTTTTTTTTATTCTTGTCTTCTTTTCGCTCAGATATTAAGCTCATGATTTCACTATATAAATACATTTCTCTACCATGACTATGATTTAGATTGCACAAGTTTTGCCATAAAAATATTGTTTTTGCACTTTTTTTCCCCCTCTTTTCATTGTTGTGTGTGATATGCTTCATTTTCATGAGCCCCAGATGTGTTATAAAACACAGAGAAGAAAATGTTGTCCCTTGGAAGCTTGTCTCTTCTGGTTTTAATGTTTTATTAATTGCTATGTGAATTGAACAATGCAGCACCGTGGCTGATGACCCCGATACTCTTTCTGGTCAGATATAAGGTCACGGAGGACAACAGTCTGACTAATCTCCTCCTGCTTAAGGCCTGTGTGCCTTGTAAATTTACAGACTTCTGGACGTACTCGCCCTGATTTGTTACTGTGAGAGCACACTTGGCCGGCACTGGAGATACAGATAAAATAGAGAATCTTGTGGGTCTCTGTAAACATCACAAAGCCACATGTTTGGATAAGACGAGCTTTTGGCAACAACTAATCCAGCATGGGAGCCATTGGAAGTGGATCGTTGATTTAGTTCCTTCATATTCAGATAATGTTTTCACCAAGTCCCTTCTGGGAGTTTTTGCCAGGGGTATATATAGTTCTATATTAAATTTTATCTCAATTATGTATTACTCTGAACTATTAAAAATTCAGTTTGTGTTTGTTGGTATACATTTTTTGTTGTTGTTGTTTTCTTTTTTGTAAAATATTCACACATCCATGGAAACATAGGTGGGGATGTAGAGCAGGAGTTTCACTTGAGACTAAGCTCTTTTTCACAAAAACATAGGCCAAAGGCTTGAAGATGCCACCTGAAACACATCCCTGAAGAAAAGATAAAAACTAGAACTTTGGGTCCCCAAACCAGACATCCTTCGATCCATGAGGTCGCCTTAATAGAAGAAGTCCATGAACTTCTTGTCACATGTTCGGTGACAAGGAAGCAACCAGGTGCAACATGTCTCCGCCATACCTTCCGCATTCCCTTGTGGGACACAGTTGTCAGTGTTTTCAAGATCCATAAACCATATGAGGGTAATTCAATCTGGAGAGACTCAGACAGAGAAAGAAAGCGATAAAAGAAAGTGTAATGACAAATAAACATTAAAGTCCTTTGGCGTTCAGGCCCCAGCCGGGGATGTCGAGCTAGAACTTCGATAAGCTCGATAAACATTTGTGATGCTGCATTGGAACGTAATCCCCCCGGGGCCTGTACTGGTGGCGGCGGTCGAAGAAGGATGTGGCCTGAGAGCCAGGAGCAGAAAGTGGAGAAGGGCCGGAGGTGGGTTGATAGCAGCTGGTAAGCGGAGGAGGCCGTGGCCAGGAGGTCCTTTCAACTAGAGCTCGAACAATGATTGGCCGAAGTGAGGCTTGATCCAACCCTGATAGGTCCAGGGTGAAGAGAGGGAGGCGCTGATTGATGAGGCAGGTGAGGCTAAAGAGTCTTCCAGATTGAATTTGCGCAGAAGCTTCATAGCAATGAATCTCCCATCATCTCTGCAGCAGACTAACAAGAGTAAAGATCTGGTCCACTGTTCCA
>NW_006800136.1:821957-881029 GCF_000485575.1 Poecilia formosa
ATATATAATGCAAGGGTGATTGATAGCGCTAAGACCCGCCTCCTGGCTCTGATTGGTTGTTTGGTGCATTTCTGCAGATAGCAGTAGGGCCACAGGGAGAACACAGAGGAGCTCAATTTTTTCACAGATTATTTTTTTCACAATAAATTGTCAGGACAAGTTACCTACTGTAGCTTTAACGCACTAACAACATTGGGTTTCTCAGCGAGGTCATCACAGAGGTTGGGAGTCCAACAAGAAATTAAGTGAAGCTTACTTTCCCGTTGTAAGTTCAGGGGGTTGTTGAGTAAAAACGTCTGACCCTGCAAAATAAGACAATTGCTGATGTGCCCACACATTTTTGAGGGGGGTCTTAAATTTAACAAAGCTGGAAGGATGAAAGCTTTGTTGTCTCTGTTAATGGATAGAACTCACACATGTTTTCAGTAAATTCAAGACGGAAATGAAAGAGAGATGTACATAGAGAAGAAGACACACACACACACACACACACACACACACACACACACGAGGGTCAGCAGAACGTTCAGATCTCCCTGAAAGCGCTAATGACATGCACAGTGTTTGCCAGGACCATGAGCACTCAAAGGGAGCCGTGGAAATATGATGAATGTCATTAAAATCAGACTGATGCATTTCGGGGGTTTTTTTTTGACTGAGGTCAGTGAGAGTTACAGTGGCAACACGTGGCAGGAAGTTGTTCTGAGCGCAGCCGAGGGTTTTATCTACTGTACATCAGAGCTCTTAAGCGCCACACGTTACGTAAATCGGCCTGTTCTTGCAACAGCAGCCATATCACAAGTTTTCAAACAATGTTTTTGCTTGTTCCTATTTTTCAAACCCTCTGATAGCCTACGACCTCAGACTGACCTCAGAGAAATGAAGTACATGCAATGTGTAGCGGTCGATTTGAAGCTCATTTCTATGTGTGCCTGCACTGAGGATGTTTAGATCATTTTCATCAAAGAGTAAGGGACCGGCCCCTCGCTATCATGTCTGATTGTCGCAGTTACAGGAACAAACAGAACAGTAAACACAGGAGTTTACAAGTTGCCTAAACGACTTGTGAGTGTTTTTTTTTTGTTGTTGTTTTTTTTTTTTTTTTTTTTTTTTTTTTTTTTTTTTTTTTGGCATGTCTATCGCAATGAGGTCAGACGCTTGCACATGTCCAAACATGCATTGGCATCCTGCACGTCGACCCGCTGGCTTCATAAACACAGCGATAAACATTAAAGTCCTTTTTTTCTTTCCAAAAATAAATTATATTGACCAGATACAATAATTTACTTTGCAGAAGTAAGGATGCAGTCAAAATGTTCAACGGGAAATGTATCAGAAAGCAATCATTTGGTTTTCTTCCTCTGAAGAAAAAATACGTGGCACGTTATCAGAAACTGAGTCATAAGTTCCAGGCAGCACTAAAGCAGGCCTTGCATGAACACAGATGGATGCAGACGTAAAGAAAAACAAGCGTAAGTCAATTATCTGGGACTCTACAAAACCTTTGATCTTAAACTTATACGTCTATATAAGACAGGATTGAAAGTGTTCTGAGCTAGAGATGAAAATCCAAACCGTAGGTGGAACTTAAAAGAAGTATGACGCCTTGCAATCGGGCCTCTGTTGCTGCCAAACTGTCTAAATAGGTGATTTAGGATTCTACCTTCATGTTTATGTGAGAAGTTTTTTACATTTTTGTGCAATTCTTTTCGCTCAGCATCATATTACCTGTGCTGAATTTTTTTTATTTTTTTTATTTGCCATCAGTGGGGTGTAGGGGTGCTAGCTACACTTTAAGAAGCTCCTGCTCCTTTCCGGCACTCTTTCTGTCATCATGACGATGCTGCTCATTGTGCCGTTAACTGTTCACAGTGGTGTTGGACTGAGAGGTAACTTATGCGGTAAGCTCAGCAGACTAGCAGTTTCACCAGGAGTTTTCTAATTGTTGCTGCTGCTAGTCTGGAGGAGCTGAGTGGAGGATGTGCTGAGGAGGGAGGAAGCTCGGCTGGACGCTGCAGCTCCAAGGAGTTTGTGAGAGCTAACATTTAGGGAGTCCGGAACGGCCGGCTAGGGAGATTCAAGGATTTCTACAAACGTGCACGAAAGAATCAAAGAGACGCTCCGGGTATGTTAGCATTATAACATGATATAACATTTTTAAAAAAGTCAATTTTACATAATATCCTCTCCCCATTAAAGCTCCATCATAGCATTTCAATCAAGTTGGGGTCTGGACCTTCACTGGAGCGTTGCAAGAGATTGGTGGATTTGCCAGTTTCAACAATAGCAAATGGCCAAAACTCCAACTTTTACCAGCTAATCAAATCTTGAGGATTTGAGGATTTGATTACCAACACATGACTGAAACTTTCCCTCCAAATTCAAGCCTGGCTTTTTTTTCTTTTTTTTTTAGTTTTTCGACTATTTATTTCAGAAATTCTGACAGTGTGGAATATATTTATTTTTTTACATTTAATGATGGAGGTTAAATTTAAATAACTTTTAAACCTGGTATATTTATTATTTCCTGATATGTACAATATTAAATAATCCACCATTTTTATATATGATGGCATTTGGTAGTATCTTTTTTGAATGAGCATGCCCCTGACATGTAAATAATGCAGTTTCATAAACTTGTTTAGGTTTACTGGAGGCAAATTATAGCATATGACCCAAATAAGCAGCCAGAGCCTTGCAAGTTGTTTAAAACTAATACATCAAACATGAGGCCTATTTTGTTTTGACAACTTTTTGGTGGAAAACCAAAAAAATAAAATAAAATAAAATAAATAAATAAATAAATAAATAAATAAATAAATAAAATTCTGCATGAGTGAGCTGGCTGTTTGAATAAATGCCAGGTGAATAGAGGTATTATTGAGGCCTGGCCACTGAAACTAACTTAATAAATTAATTCAGTTAATAAGACTGCTGAACATAATCAGCACATGATGTTTGAACTATGCCTCATAAATGCTTAAGTTACGCTGTTTCTTCTTATCTTTTTAAAATGCACTCAGTATTTGGACTAAAATAACCACAATATCGTATCTGTAAGACAGTGACGCAAATAAATTGAAATAATACAAACTGATTTCATTTTTTTTTACTGAAGATGTTAAGAAAAAAATTCAGGGTTAGAGGAAAAAGTTCTCAACTTATTTGACATTACAACATATTTTAAATTATGTCTGTGTTCCTTCAGCATTCACAGGCATGATGTGATAGGCTGACGATAACAGGTATTCCCTGCTAAATGTATTTTCGCAGCTGTTTTACCTTCTTACCAAACCACCATTGTTCATTTAATTGATTGTTTCCAGGTTGCAAAAGCAGAATTGTCAAAAAGCCTTGGACCCTTCTTAATGTGTGTATGTACTATGAAGCAACTGTCTGGAGAACTCAAGAGCAAAAGAAAAGGAAAAAAAACAAAACAACTTTGACAGCTGAAGTTGAGTTCAGAATCAAGCTCACGCTTTGCCAAGGCAGAACTGAACACGGAGTGTAAATGAGCTGAAAAGAAATGAATGTGTTTTGGCAGTGTTTTCCGAGCATGTCCAAACTGCCTTCTAACTCACGAGGCAAAACCATCTGGTTGCAGTTTGTCTTCGTCTTGAAGACAAAAGACATTCAATACTTGCACTGAAAACACCCCACATCACGATCGTTTTAGTGAGGAAAACCACTGATCTCTGAAGTGGAAAACAGAGATCTAAAGTCATCACGCAGCATGCTAAAAATATCCAGTCAGCGTTAAGGGATGATTATAATAGCGTTAAAACTAAGGTATTCCACGGATGAATGAGGATGATGAAGGGTGACTCAGAAGAGAAACTGTTTTACCTCTCACTTTAATTCATAATTTTAAGCTGCAGTTACACTTTTCACTATATTACTACTGTTTAGTGGGAAAAAAAAGGTTGTTGTACAAATTTAAAAGTAAAGAAATGAAGGCGGTTGAAGATAATATCAAAGTCCTGTAATATCTTTACACTATCCACGTAGTTTTTGATATACATCAGGCCTGAATGGAGCAATGTTTACTGGGAACAAAGATGGGGAAATCCTGCTATAGAGCAGGGTACATTTCTTTTCCTCTGTCATAATTTCTTTTTGTCGTATTCAACAATCATCGTCTGTAAACGGCGATTCTCTACCAGTGTTCCTAACTGGTGGGATCATTTTTTAGCTGAATTGATCACACAGTAAATCAAGCTGTCAGCAGTGTACAGTGAATATTAGAAGAAGTTAGCATAGAGAGTGAAATCAACATTACATTTATTAATAATGTCATGCAGGGCACATCATGAATGAACGAAATCTCTGGATCTTATTGGAAGTTTCTAACAAGTCCGATAAAATCTATCACATCCATCTTTAGCTGAGGATTCAGTTTTGTATGCTAAGGAACCAAATCTGTAGAAATGCATTTCTGTAGATTTATTTCCCCATGATATTGTGCCATATTAATTTTAATGAAAAAGCAGATCCACGATTGTGAGGCAGGGGGTTTTAAACAACAGATAGCACATACTTAACAACAAACAAACGTAAGGTTCTTGTACAAGCTTTTAGGCTTTATACATCTGGAAGTTTAAAAGAGAATAATAGAGCAGAAGCTTGACACCTTATGCACAGAGGCCATGAAATCAACAAAGTTTAACTCAGCGTTCACAGTACTGACTTTAAATTGCAAAGTTTAACAACTGTGACAGTTCAAGTTGGAGCATCAAACCGAAATGTTGCAGTTCCCCAAGTGGTTGTGTTGCACACTCAATATACGTGTTATAAGATTTCTCTGACAGTCATTGGAGACACCAAGTTCCTGTCGCTAAATCTTGGCTGCTAACTTTCTGGATTTGAAGGAGAAAGTAGCAGCCGGTGCTGTTATTCAAGCACAACTGATTAAGTGGCCCTCACCCAGAATGATCATCTTTATTAGAGTTAACAATTAAATTGTTTAGGCAATTTTCTGATTTTGTAGTTTGCGATGCAGGTGTGTGTTGCACAAAACAGACTCTGGCTCTGCAGTGCTCATGCAGGACGTTGATGTCACGACTCGAAAAGTCACTCTCATACAAGACACGGCTGTTAAAGTAGAGCTAATATTTAATTGGATTGCCATTTCAACATAGAGAGCTTCTCTTTTTTTTAATCAACACTAAAACAATCTGAAAGTCAGAGTGTTTGCTCAAGTGAAAGCATAGGCCTGTATTTCAGGATAATTCTCACTTCAGAACAGAAAAAATAAAAATAGATGCTTACTGGTTACCTTTCAGCACGTCTTGGTCCGGATATGAACACAACAGAAAAAACACGTTATCTGTAAAAGCCGATCAATCAGATCAGTTCTGTGCTGGACCACATTTAAAGAAAAAAAAACTGTGTTGTTTGTCTCTTTGCCCTCAGCTGTCTTTGTCTGAATATTTAAAAATGTACTTTTTTCAAATTTTAAATACCTCAAAGGCCGCAATCAGTTTAAGATGTATATTCTTAAAGATGCCTGTCTACTGTATGCATTATTAATATTCTCACTTGAAACTGATGCTGTTTTGGCAAGTGACACTGTTTATGGCTTGATATATGCAAACAGAATGGAAAGGTGGAAAACTGTCGAGGACTTTCTGAATGTCTCTGTTCCTTCTGGTCTCCTTGGACATGATCAAGAAGGAGGTGTGAGGAGCTGAAGCCAGCGGCACATGTGTCTCTAGATTCCTCAGCTCCTATCAGCCAGCTGCGATTTCTAACAGCTAACTAATTCCAGGAAATCCACGGAAATTTTGAGCAACAAAAAGACCTAATAAAATGTGTGTGCAAACCTAACTATTCTCACATAGTTAAAAAAATAATTATAATAATAAAACTTTAAAATGTGAAACATGATGGAATCAAAATGTGCCTTTTTATTGGTCGTCAAAGCTGAAAACCAATAGGAAGGCGTTTTTTTTCTTTTCTTTTTTGTTATGACCATTGGGTGTTTGGATTTTTAGCTTCAGCTGTTTTCTGTTTAGTTTCAGTAGATATTTTAGCTTATGTCTTATGGTAGTTTAGTTATTCTCATTGCTTGTGTTTTGGTAAATATTCTACCGTCTGTGTATTTGTTGTTTCCCAGTGTTGTCTTCTGTTGGGTATTTAGGTAGGAAGTAAATGGTTTGAATGCATAAAGCAAGGGGACACTGAGTCAGGACGAAATAAAAATAAGCAATAATTTTTATATGTACCCACTTTGTTCAATTGAGGGTGTAAATGTTGCGTGTTAAGAGGTTAAATCCCTCAGTAGGATGCCAGTTTGTTAGGTCTCCAAGCAACTGTTTCCACACAGCGTTTCTCCTGACTTCCTCCTGCTCAGTGGATAAACCAGCATATAAATCTTCACTTTTATGAGCTCCATTTCCAGCTGGGGACTGCTATCACTGACTCTTTTTTTTTTCCTTGAGTTAACAGTGTGCCATATGCATTGTTGCTCAAGTTTGACATTTGAAACATAATATTCGTTGCCAACAGTCGGCCGCGTTGTTCCTTTTCACCTGCACGCTCTGTGCATATTTCTCGATTCCAGTTATGGAGATGAGCATAAAATATATGGCGTAACAAGCCTCAACATAATTGCAAAGGAAAAGTTATGCAAACAATATTCTGTGGCTTTTTTTTTCTTTTTTTTTTTTAGGATTCAACAAATGGGATAAACAGTATTAAGCATTTTCAAAATGAAAACAAAAAAAGAAGATGAAAGACATCTGTTTAAAAAAGAAAAAGAAAATAAAAAACAAGGGTATTTTGAATACTGTAGCTTAAAGTCACAGTGCAAATCATCTGGAGCGCATTAACGTCAAAATGAAAACAGCATTATTTGCCAGAAAACCAATTGGACGCGAGTTGAATTTGATGATCAGCAGAATCGCGCACAAACAAACAGTGCAAACACTTAAAACCTGCTCGACGCTGTCCATGCGCCTCCATCTTCTCTCCTCAACCCCATAATCCTCTTATCGCTGCAATTTTCCATCTCAAGAGGCTTAGCGCTGCTGTACCGATGGCTTGGATCAAGACATAATTAATTGTACAATGTGTCGGGCTTAAAGGGGGATTCTGCTCTGTTAGCAGATCGAACCGCCGCACGAAAGAAATCTGGCACAATTGAATTAACCGCTGCTGCATTTCGCTGCAAAAAAGGTTAGAGCAGTGGAGCGTCAGTGACTGCAGTCGGCACAGATGTCAGAAAGTAAATCAAGTGTAGCTGTCAGAATTACAGCGAGAGGCTTTTGACGTAGATTTACAGTCGTTATTTACTGCTAAAACACAAACGTCTCTGCTCTCTGAAGCAGCTTTGCAGGAGGTTGGAGCTAAACTTCCTTTCAGCGCAATAAAAATGTTTCAATATCTCTGATTGCTTCGAAAATGTTCCAGTTTAAAAAAAATAAATAAATACTAATTTTGCTCCCTGCTGCTCGTTTTTTGTAGTTTTGTTTTGTTTTACGGTCTCCACATGTCGCCTAAAGAAATGATCAGAGCGGTCACGAATTGCACATGGCCGCTCGTAACTCATCGCGCTTCTACAAATGGTGCGACAAAACCAAAACAAGTCCATTAAAAAGAGCGCAAGTTATTAAAGCCGGACACGGGGATTAAATAGAAATGTAGTGGGAGTTTATCTGCGGTCGTTTTCTTTCGATTGCCTGCTTTGCTTGTGCCAACCTGCCTCTCGGTCTTGGACCGGCGTCTTGCCAGTGGATTCCTGTGGCGAGGTTTACGTAGTTTTCCAAGGTTTTGCCTTTTGGCCAAAACACCGGTATGTTTGCCTTTTCTTCCATCACAGATTTTAACGAGCTCAAGAGTTTTGCACGGCGCTGACGTAGCTGGAAAAGAGAAGAAAGCGGTGTCATTGTCAACATGTGCTGGTGTGGTATCCAGATGTGCAAGTAAACAGATGTTCGCGCTTTCTCAGTCAGCACATGCCGGACACGACGGGTCGGATCCCGAGGTGCCAGCAGCTTACAGAGACTCTCACTGTATGACTGAAAAAGGCTAGAATATCAAGGTTGAGAATGTCAAAAAAAAAAACAAGAACAACAACAACAAATAGGGTCAGTGAATCAGATGAATATACTAAATATGAATGCCATGAATGGATTTGTCCTCAATTTAAGAAAAAACTAGATAAAACAAACAAACAAACAAACAAAAAAATCCAAACAAAAATCTGGGTTAGAAATCTGATCAGAAAAGTTGGCAAATTTTAACAATCGGTGGACATTGGGATTATTTTGGTTGCACTAAGTTTTTGCCGTTCTTGCTCTTATTTTCTGTACATTTATGTTCAGTTTTTGTTTTTGTTTTTTTTTTGTTTTTTTATCTACCCCTAACGTTCTCGTCTCCAACGACGCCACCATCGTTTTTAAACTGCCCTTATTTTCATCTCTAATGGTTCCATCAGCAGCTCCTCTTCAGAGTGTTTATCATCCTCCTCCAGAGTTACCCAGTAGGTTTCTGGCACCTTGAGGCCAACAGTTTGTCCCCAGATTAACCCTCCAAAGCAGCTTTGGTGGCATCAGAGAAAAATCCTCCGAAAACTTCCTTGAATCTCTGAGAATCTCAGATTGAGAGCATTTGATGCTTTGCTGCAGTGGTCCCCAAACTTTTTCCTGTGAGGGCCACATAACTTTTCCCTTCTCTGGTGGGGGGCCGGAAATTGTTGACGGAGGGGGGGTTTACCCAGAAAGCACATGGGCAAAAACATATATACAGGACACACTCCTGCCAAAGAGCCCCCTGGTGGTCTAAGAAAAATCCACATATAAACCGGAAAATACAATAAATGAAAAAAATAATCTGAATGCTCTCTGGTATTGTTCAGGGGGCTGGACCAAATGTGGAAGCGGGCCGAATCCGGCCCGGCGGGCCGTAGCTTGGGGACCCCTGCTTTGCTGATTCTTACAAGCTTCAGGCTTCCCTTCAGAGCGTTTCTGTGGACTTCTTCCTTACACTAGTTTTCGCTCCACTGAACTCTCACTACTTTGGGCCATTCTCTCAAAACTTCCTCGTCTGCCCGTTTAATTTCCACGTTATTTAGGTTACAGTCTCTACTTGCGCAATTTTGGGTTGTTTTATGGGAGGATTTCTTTCGACTCCTAATGGAAGCCTGGCAGCTGCACTTAGAAGATTTGTCTGTCATGATCTGTTGGACATTTCCATTTTTTTTCTTTACTTTGGCTCTAGATTTTTAAGGTTCGTTTGATTTATTCCTGTCTCTCTGCCTGCAGTTGAGTCCTCACCCACAGTTGAGAGAGAAACAGAGACCTTGTTCAGACGGCGTACGAGACTTGAAAGAAAAAACTACATGCATGAAGGCATTTTCAAGCTTTCGCAACAACAACAAAACAATAATAAGCAGTAACAGTAGTTAGAAACTCACGGTTGTGTTTTGTCAGTTCAAAGCAGTCAAAAGTGTCTGCCCTGTACTGTTAAATTGTCCTTCACATTCTTCCTTCTCGCCATGCCAGGTTAATCATTTACATGGGTTTCTGGCTTTCCTTTTACAAGACAGAGTTTGTAGCTGTTGGAACCAAGTCTTCATTAGCCTTAAGTTGCAGGAACGTGCAGAATCTCACATCTGCACGCGCATTGGAGAAACAAGGATGAAAATGTCGACAATTACAAATGATTTTAAATGGAAAGATCAAAGCAAGCTGATTGCAAGGATTGTGTGTGTGTGTGTTGTTGGCAAGAAACATAAGTGAAAGTGGCAACGAAATGTCATCGCTTGGCCACCGGAGCACACACACACACAAAACACAAGTGTGCCTATAATTACATAATAAAGAAATAATAATGTTTTATAATGTTATACCTGGATATTTGACTGAATTGTGAACTGTTTGCTGTAAGAAAAAGGTGGGATCATTTAATGTCAACACATGCTTTGAACTTATCTGATAAAAATCTGAGTAAATCCCCGTTTCTGCTTAGAGGAGATTTTGCACCTAAAACTAAAACGTAATTGCACGAAGACTATTCTAAGACGTCTTGGCAACGGTTCATAATTATTCTCTGCAGTTCCTCAAGTTAGAAAATAATTCATTGAGTTTTTTTTTTTTTTTTACAGATCTGTCGGATGGAGAGTATTTTGTGCAACCCGACTCCCTCGGTGTTTCATAGCTGGAGTTGCTCTGGGATTCCATTACAGCAGATTGCTGGGGGTGGAGGAGACCGGAGTGTGCGCTCGGCTGCAGACTCTAAACACAGAAATGACCAGATTTGTTCTTCCCACACAGCAGACTGGAGAAATGCTGCAACTCAATGTGGACCTTAACCAGCTTTAGGAGGAACTCTCCAACTTCACATGTGCAGCAAGTCTGTTTTAATCAGCTGCTTTTGACTGAGGTGAGGTTTTTGCATGCTTATTTAATTTATTTTATTTTAAGTGGCGTGTGTTGATCTTGTCTTTAAAGGGCGCTTGTATTATTTGGTAATATTCATTATTGTCCTTCAGTAGGCAAATGTTTCATAAGATGTAACTGGATTGTCCCATCAAAATTGTAATATTTATTTAGAGCATTAATTCTCTGGTATTTACTTTCTTTTAGTTTTACTCCTCTACATCCTAGATGAAAAGTGTTTAAATTAGTTGTGACGAATTCATCATTTTTACACAAAACATATTATGATGGGCTGAACATAAAAAGATGTTGTGCCACAATTTCTTTATTAAAGAAAAGTCATTATACAGTGTCAAAAGGTAAACATGCCAATATGTATGTGTTTATTATTCCCTTTTAGTTTCTTTTTCACATTTTGGTTATGATATTTTAAGCCTTGAGCTTTAAATGTAGGACCTCTAACCATGCTGGTGTGCTTCTTCCTTTCTGTGCTTTAACTTCAATAAATTTATAATGACAACATTCCCTCAGGATGATTTGCCTGAACTTGCCAAACCTCTCTCTCTCTCTCTCTCTTTCTCTCTCTCTCTCTCTCTCTCTGTTCAGGTGGATTTCATTAATGGATCGGGTCAAAGTGTCGCATCCTCCTTGCTGAAGCCCCGTCCACATGACTGCCCGCTGCACCATGAGCGCGTGTGACCGCAGTGCTTTCTGCCTACGGGGGCGCTTACTGGGGGCTCTGTTATTGCTGGCTGCCATGCAGCCGCCGTGTGCCGGCTGCCCCAAATCATGTGTGTGTCACATTCCTACTGAAGTGCACTGCACCTTCAGGTACCTGACTGCAGTACCTGACCACTTCCCACCAGCTGTGGAAAGAATTAACCTTGGGTATGTTTTTTTTTTTTATTCACAACTTTCAGCAGGTTGCACAGCTGTTTGCAATCAGAATAGAAATTACTCCAAAAAGAAACTACTGTTAGCTACAGATAACTGCTTCAAACTAAAATAAAGGTTGTCCTGCAATTTTTTTACATAACTACTGGCGTGATGTTTTTAATTATTTGATAAATTGATATGACATAAATTTAAAAAAAACAACCAANACTACTTGATGGTTACTATGATGGCGACAAATGTGTTGGATAGTTCTTACGACAGGTAAGAATTACTACTGACCCACATATTGAGTTTAAAACAATATATGTTTTGCACATAACTGAGAGCTGTTAGAGGTATTTTTAGGACCGGAATTATTATTAATATATTTTTTTTAATTTTATTTTGCAAATGAAAACAAGTATATAGAGCAGGGGTGTCCAGGCCCTGTCCTCAAAAGTTATCATCCTGCAGTTTTTAGACTCAACACTTCTCCAGTTCACTTGAAACTGTTCGTTTTCAGGTTTCTGAAAAGCTAAATGAATCCTGGTGGGCCAATTCAACTGTGTGACTTAGTAGACATGCATGTAAAAAGTGGTAGGATGGAAGCTTTGGAAGACTGGAAGCCTGACAGAGAGAAGGCAAAAACCCATCAAGCTGCACTTGCTTTGAAACTGATGCAAGTTTTCTTTTTTGTTTGCTTTGGGAAAAGAACACTAAGCTCCATCTATGGCGCTCGCCCACAGATGTCCTCAGTTTGTGAAAGATTATTTCTACAACACGGCCGAGTTACGCATCTTCCCGTTGTCCGCCATTATATTTCACTTTATCACTCTCAGGACAGAGGATGTGCTGTGCTTCGCCATGGCAAGGCTAGCATCGTTGCTGTGTTTAGCAGCAGTAATGACAAGACGATACGTGCTCCAAAAAACATTATGATAGAGGTGTGAAAAGACTGACCGCACCCTCAGGACGGCGAAGTGCCCGGCCTGTTGCTGCTTGTCAACCAAGGCAAAACTTATCATCTTAACACGAGCTGTCGATTCGTGTCAGGGCTCCTCTTTGAAACTCATCATTCAAAATGTTGCTCTTTTCGTGCCACTCACATCAACGGTTTCTTCTGCTCGTACATGTGTGCGTTGTGCTTCTTTGGGATGTGTTTTGCTGGCCTTTACACATGTGCTAGATGTGCAGCCACCCGGGCGTTATGCCAATCTCTATGAACTAAAGCTGAAGTTTCTTTGCCATCAGGTACAATGGTCTAACTTTCTTGAGAGAAAGCGACTTCTTGAGGCTTGAGAAGCTGCAGATGCTGATGCTGCACAGCAACACTATACACAGCATGGAGGACAGCCCCTTCACAGATCTCGCGTCTTTACAGGTAAAATAATGTCTTTTAACAGATTGCCATCATAAAATGTTCTTAAAGGTCAAAATAGCATAGCCTCCTCACAAGCCTTTGCAAATGACACTGCATTGTTTACCTCAGTGAGATAAATAAGAAAACATAGCAGCCACACATGTTCACAGTTTACAGTTTCTTTGTGATAAGAAACAAGAGAAAGTGTTTACATGAGGTACATATTTTTTCAAGGACATTTCATTTTATGTAATGTATTAAATAAAGGGATTAAAATAGTATTTCTTTATTAGGTAAAGACCCAGAAAAATAATAATTGGCTCCTTTCAGATACAATGCTAAAAGCAGCATGACTTTTCCAAAGAAATTATTTGATTTCTGCTTTTTTATTGTTGTTATTATTATTAATATTCCATGCAAATCAAATCCACTAACAAACCGTGCAACTGTTTTCATACTAGATAAATAATTGGATGACCAATAATGGCATTTCTTAGACGTGCGTTCTCATATGTTGAAATCACACTGACGAGTCGTTTCTACTCCCTGTTCGTTCCAGGTCCTGAAGATGTCGCATAATAAACTCAAGGAAATACGCAAAGAGACATTTAAAGGCCTGAAGAGTCTGCTGAGGCTCCACATAGACCACAACCAGATAGAATTTATCAACCCAGAGGCTTTCTATGGCCTGACAAACTTGCAGCTGGTCCAGCTGGAGGGCAACCAGCTCCAGCAGCTCCACGCAGACACATTCATCACTCTGAGACACAGCCAGGTTTTCAAAGTGTCCTCACTGAAAGCCATCCACTTGTCAGACAATCGTCTTAGCGCTCTGCCTGCTGACATTTTCCTAGGCTGCAGTCGGTTGGAGAACCTCTTCCTCCACGGCAACCCGTGGAGATGCGATTGTCAGATGAAGTGGTTCTCAGAGTGGATACTAAAGAACTCTGGTGAGTATTTAAGAGTGTTCAGCTTTGCGAACCATTTTTTGTGAACGTAGCCCGCATGTGGCCTTCGGGCCATCATGTCTAATTTTTCTTTTTAGTGGTGTTCGGGCTTGTACTTCAGAATAGTTGCATTCATTTCCATGTCACGATACTGAGAATATAGGCAGCACTAAATATAGGAAAGTGAAATGCAATTATGTTGTATTTGAAAGGATGAAATAATGTCTCAATACCACACACTCCATTTAATAAAGTAGTAGTAAATAAAGTAGTATTTGTAAAGTCTCCAGCTCCAACTTGAGTTAATGAACTGGAGATTCATAAGGGGGTTTCATCTAGAGAGGTCAAATATGTTCTGAGAGCGCTAACGTCTCACTCACACTTCACACTCTGATTTTACTTGGCGAGGACAAACAATCACAGCTGAGGCTAATTATCATGGGGAAACAGACAGGAAGAACGGATTTTAATTGATAAAAAAACATTTTGTAGAAATAGAGAACACCTTCAACATAAAAAAAAAGAAACCAATCCTGTAAAAGAAAACACATTTTCACCTGATAAACTTCCAACATCTGTCATCATCTTGGCTGTCTGGCTGTTTATTCCCTTCTTGAGCTTTCTGTCCTGTAGCTGTGGCACAATCACAGAATCTACATCAACCCTCACCTTTGGGATGCTCCATGCCTGCATTAATAATCTCTGCAGAGAAGTGCTCACTCCATCCTTCGTCTGCTTTCCCAATAAACTGACACAAATTCATGTGGCATATTCCAGTTAAAAGTTCCTCCTGTTGGACCAAACAATCTTCTGCAAATAGCAATAGTAGGCTTCAAGACACTGGAGTGACAGATGTAAGTTAGCTTCCATATTCAAAACACTGTTATTATCTTAGAAAAGTCCATTTTAAAATAATTTACTTGCTATATGAAAAATATAAAATAAAAGCAAATCAGTCATTTGCTTGAAAATGTATATCCGGTCCGCACTTTTAAGATTTTTAGGTAATCTGGGTCTTAACCCTCCCATTTTATTACCGCTACGCTCAAGAGCTGTGCGGCAAATGCCACATTCAGACAGCAGGGAAGGAAAATAAAACTCAAAAGCGCACACAGGGTCAGGGCGACCTCGGCTGGACCGCGCACAGAATGAAAAAAAAAAAAACAACACATGGGGTCTAAATGACCCCATCTCTTAAGACCGCAGGAGGGGTAAAGATGAAGATGTTTTGGATTTAAGAATGCCAAGATGGTGTTGTAGTAGTTTTGTAAGGTTATATTGGTTTCTAATTATCTTTTTGTTTTGAAGTCTTCATAAAAATGCATTAAATTTTATGTCTCAACAAAACAAGAAATGTTTTTAAAGGGAGAAATCTTTTAGAAACATTACTAAAACCAGCAAAATGCCCGTTTCAGCGTACTCAGGTACAGAAAAAAAACCCAAAGACAAGAAACACTCAAAGGTAAATAATATATTTTAGTCAGGATAGAACTGAGCAGTTCATGCTGTCATTCGGAGACGATAAATGGATTTAGCAAAAGTGAACTCATAACTCGCATCTTTTTGCAGCGTGATGATAATCTTTTCTGGGTCACAAATTTTACTTTCAAGTTCTGACTTGGACAGCCTATGATGTGTAAACTGTAAATGTTATTTTCCTCTGTGTAGCCAACTAAACAGAACCCCACTTGATAATTGCTTGCAGGTGTGCTGAAGTGCAAGCGAGACAGGCAAGGCCAGCTGTGTCCTGTTTGTGAAACTCCTGCCCTTCACCACGGTCAACCTGTATTTATCCTCCACCGTGATGCCTTTGTTTGTACCAAACCCTGGATTAAATCCCATCTCAAGCAGAAAAACATAAGCCTGGAGGAAGGGGACTTTATTCCTGTTTACCCCAAGGACTTTACTGCCCCGTTAGGCTCCATACAGATGAACCTGACTGACCAGTCTTACAAAGATGCCAGTCTAATGTGCACCGTTCAGACGCCTACTGCCTTTGAAAACCTGACGCAAACCGCAACGGAGGACGAGGGAGGAGTCGTGACGGGGCTCACCGCCGGTATCACTACATATTTGGTGTGTAACGTCGACCATGAACACGTCCAACAGCTCTGGCAGATCTTGGCCACTTACAGTGAGTCTCCTGTGAGGCTGGAGAGAGGTGTGATGCTGGCCAGAACACCTGAAATGATTTACAGATACAGTCAGGAGAAACCTGGAGAGGAAGGAATTACAACAAACGTTAAAGCTGACATTAAAGCAAGTCCTGCATGGCTGATGCAAGGAGAAGTGAGCCTCCAGCTCGACCGTACTGCAACCACCTTTTCTACCTTGCATATTAAGTACCAGTCGATTGTCAGTTTACAGCTTGAAGCTGTGCCTACAATAAGAGGTCGTTATTCCTGGACCATGATCAAAAGAGACAATCAAACCAAGTCTGAGCATGCTGTGATTGCAGGTAGGTTCATCTTTGAACAATTAGGGAGGCTTTACTGTATTCTTGTGAATAAATGTTCTTGCTTCTGTAAAATTTATCTCTTTATTAACGTAGGTGGTGTGGCAAAGTTGAGCTGTCATATCCAAGGTGACCCAAAGCCTCTGATGGAGTGGATTTTACCAGATGGAAGTAAAGTCCGGGCTCCGTTTTACAGTGAGGACAGAAGGATCGTGATCTCTGCTGATGGGGTGCTAACACTTCGGGGTGCAGACGCCGCTGACACTGGTCTGTACCGGTGCATTGCCACCAACTACTTGGACGCGGATGTCCTCACGTTTCGGGTGACTGTTCTTTCTCCCGACGTGGAGGAGGCGGAGGTTAACGGTCTTCAACTGTCGAAGTCAATTGATGATAATCTTAGGCTTGATTGTAGCTCCACTGGGAGCCCCAGCGGCTCGGTTTCATGGATTCTCCCCGACCACTCGGTGCTTGACAAGTCTCAAGCGAACAGAAAGGTGTACGAGAATGGCACACTTCTGATTCAAGGCCTCACAGCCAGGGACCGAGGATTTTACAGGTGCTTGGTTGCTAATCACCTGGGAATTGACTTACTCGTGTCTCAGGTGACACTAGCCGAGGAAAGGTCTGAAGGCATGAAGGATTTGAAAAGTGAAGGATCGGGAATGGCGATGGACTCCAAGATGGATTCCAGTTTGGAAGATCATACAGTCAAAGTCAAAGAGAATGCTTTTTCTGCTCCTTCAGAAAAAACGACTCAGGAATCCAAGACTGTCACTCCAGATCGGCCCTACCCTAGACTGCGACTACAGGGGAGAGGAAGGATGGGACAAAGAAGGAGGGGAGTAAACAGACGCATCTGGAGTAGCAGGGTGTTTCCTCAAGCTTCCAAGAAGGTTGATCCACAGAAGTTTGCTGAATTAATGGAAAAAGTTCAAGATGGATCAAAAGTAAAGACTGGCACAGTAAACGAGAGTGTCAAAAATAAAAATCCACACACGGTTTATGTTGCTGAGGAGGAAACTGGTTCGGGTGGGGGTTATAAAGAAGAGCATCTCACTGTTGCCCCACGAAAAGTGAAACCAACCACAGAGACTGCGGAAACATATAAACCAATAAAGCCTTTATTCACAGATATACCAAGTCAGTTTCAGATGACAGACTTTTACCCACTGGAAAGAACCAGTATGCCACCTGCAGATCTGATCCCTGTCACCTTACAGCTTAGCGAGAGAGATGACACACAAGTAACTCACCTCAGCTTTTTGGAAGAACCAACTGCGGAGATGGAAACATCCACAGGGGCAGCACTCGCCCTGACTACAGACCCCAACGTTACTCCGGTAATGGATGATCCAGGCCCAGTGGAGCTCATCCTTCACACAGACCCAAAGAGCCAAATGACTTTTACAGCAATCACTACCACAGAGAGAGAAAAAGACATAATCACCTTCCACACGACACAAACACTCAAGTCCCCGCAGCTGCCTGCCGGCTCCACCATCATCTCGAAGCAACAGATCAAGATAATTCCACACAAGAGCATCAGAGGAAAAGGCGGCAGGAGGATCCTGCATGGTCGGAGGAGGTTAATTAAACCCAACAGGATCACTGACATGCAGTCTTTTATCAATCGATTTAAACAGCCGACTGTCAAGAAGGAAGAAAATACCACAGGTAAGACGGTTCAGCTGTTGTCAGTAGTTTATTTATTTATTTTTTTTGCAATATTGACTTTAGGCAGGATTCATAATAAAGTATGAAAAAGGTTAAATCAAATATATATACACACACAGACACACACACACACACACACACACCCCCACACACATATATATATATATGTATACATGTATTGAATGCAAAAACTGCTGTGTTTCCAGACTTTCTTTCTTATCTCATTGCCTATAAGTTCTCTTCACCTTTTCATCTTCTCTCATAAAAAATGTGCACCAACTCTGTTTTTGAGAAAATACAATTTTCACACACTTATCTACAATCTTAAAATGTTTCCTCAGATTGTGACTGCGACGGAAACAGTAAGACGGGGACGACTAATGCTCGGCCCGTCACTCCAACACTTTCCTCCAATTCGTTTTTAAGCAAAGGAGAAAGGCCTACCTCTACACAAAAAGCTTCAACTTCTGCCACAGATCATTACAATGCAAATACCCCTGTTATCCAGGCTCAGTCCGGATCAGAGGCTTCCTCCGAGTACATAATATCTGCCGAGGCACCGGAAATTGATTCAACAATCGGTCCTTTTCCTACTCCAAAAGAAGAACAGCAAATTAGAGCCACAAAAAGTACCGCAACTAAATCTAAGGTTATCCATGGAAAGATACCATGGGACAGACTATTTGAAAGCAGTGAAAGGGTAAAACTGCTGGGCAAATTAAAGAAACCATTCGTTCAACCAAAAACTACAGTTCAGACTATATCTGTTGCTACCACCATGACAACCCCACAAGGCATCCTTTGGACTCTGTCACCATCCAAAAGCAAAGAGAGCTCATTAGATGAGGACGGAGGTTTAACATCTGGAGATTCTGAGTTTACAACACTTAGAACTGAATATCACTCAACTAAAACAAGCGTATTTGATCATTCCGGGTCTTTGGACACAGCTCAAACACCAACAGAAATACAAACTCTTCCTGCTCCTCCTACTGTCGATCAACGTTCAGTTGACAGTCCTGATAGAGTATTAATGTCAGGATCTGGAGGTTCTTCAGATCAACTTGCAAGCAACCAGAGCTTTGGTGGAAGAAGAAGACAACAGGGAAGAAGAAAGAAGCCTTTAGGGGGAAGGAGGCTCTTCAAGAGACCAAAATTTACTAAAGTTATTTCTAAGACAAATGTGGATTCGACCGCTGAGGTTACAACTAAGAAAAATGTGAACGACGAAACCACACAATTTGTTTCATCTTACAGTCCCACTTACACAATTTCAAACCCTCACCATACAACTACAATGATGCCCAGGACCACAAGGCAACCTTATGTAGCTGTTCAGAACAGAGTCAGCAATGTCAGACCTCCGATAGAGAGAAATAATGGTGGCACTTCTCGCCAGTCACACAGGACAATCGAACCAATAGAAAACAGCAGCAATGCAAAGGGAAAAGCAGAGAAAGGTCTTGACACAATGACTACATTTACATCAGAGGAAGATTATGATGTCCCTTTTAAAGATAAAAAAGTAACTTATAACTCTGTCCCTGGTACTCGTAATCATCTCATGGACAATGAAGCTACCACTGCCAGAACTGTTCCACTAAACCCCACAGCAAAACCCACAAGGAGCAAACCAAGGATAGTTGGAGGAAATGCAGCAAGCTTTACTGTTTTGTCCAACTCGGATGCTTTCCTCCCCTGTAAGGCTGTGGGAAACCCGCCTCCGGTGGTAACCTGGAAACACTTCTCCTCGTTCACAGGTACTTTCACAGTTTTTATAAATCTGTTGCTGTTAAAAATGAAGATTAAAAGCTCGCATCTTTAGTTGTTTTTTTTTCTTTTTTGGAAAACATAATTATGTATAATGGCTTTTGAATACATGTTTTTCTTGAGATGTAGTCTTAAGCTCAAAATCATCCATTCCTCCTGGCAGATTTAGATTTTAATGATTTTATTTATTTTATTTTGACCAGCTTGTTTCTTCTGTAGTTCTTCTGTAAATTCTGTAATTTTTATGAAAATGTTTCCATGAATTATCGAAAAGAACATAAATCATTTTTTACATACAACTGTTAAACAAATTGTAAAAAAAAAAAAAATAAAAAAATAAAAAAATGCTAAAATGCAACTAATGCAAAATGCAAATGCAACTAGAAATAAACTTCTTGGTTAAATTAATAGAACTATAAATCTAAATATGTCTGGAACATAATTAATGTTGATCTTTACTGTATCTGCAGGTATTTGTTATGAATTTGATTTATGGCAGGTAACATAGAGTAGGTACTGAAAGGGTTGTGTCTTGCACACCTTCCAAATAATTTGCATATTCAGAGAGCTGTCACGTACTTAGCATATCAGTAAGTTCTGCAGAGACCTCGTCTTAAAAATGATTTAGTTGAGCCAGTTGTGCTAAATGAGGAAAACATATAAAATATAGAGAGCAACAGTCCTGCCATTGGATGATTGCGATTGAACACCATCTCAGATTTTTTGTTTTCGTAGATCACAATTTTTTTTAAATTTTTGGTCTATTATTTTTTTTTTCCTTGACTGGTTTTGATATTTTCTTTAATTAAGAGGATTGTTTTTTTTAATCTTGAATGTTTATTTGTTTTTTTGTGTGTCTTAGGAAACACTGTTTCCATCAGTGAAAAAACGGGCAGGTTTGAAGTGCTGAGCAATGGAACCCTAACCATCCAAAATGCCAACGTTAAGGACCGTGGCCAGTACCTTTGTCTCGCTGAGAATGATCATGGATCAGACAAACTTCTTGTCACCCTCTCTGTGGTAGCCTACCCCTCACGGATCCTTGAGCCGAAAATGAGAGAAATTAAATCTCACACGGGAGACAGAGTGGAAATGAAATGCAAAGCTGAAGGCCGACCGTTACCTATGATTTCTTGGATCTTGGCAAACAAGACCCAAGTTAGGGGTGGAAATATGGAGAGAGGAAGGGTACTGGTGTCGTCTGAGGGGACCCTGATTATAGACCATGTGTCTGTTTATGACACGGGATATTACAAATGCATTGCCAGTAACACAGCAGGAGCAGATACGGCTACCGTACGACTGCAGGTGGTTGCGGCACCCCCAGGTATTGTCGAGCAAAAACGGCAGCAGCTGACAGCCAGGTGGAGACAAAACCTGTGGCTCCCTTGCAGCAGCTACGGCACTCCAAATCCCAGCATTCACTGGGTCCTCCATGATGGATCAGTGGTCAGATCTCATCAACGTATGAGTGAAAAAAGGATATCAGTGCTTGCGAATGGGACCCTTTTCATAAAAGACGTGAATCCAGAAGATGATGGAAAATATGAATGCATTGCTACCAGCTCCACTGGTTCAGAGCGAAGAGTAGTAACTCTGTCAGTGGAAAGACGCGAGCATCCACCTGAGATAGTGGAGACGTCTCAAAACACGACAGAGCTGTCTTTTGGGGATCAGTTAAGGCTCAACTGTTCAGCAACAGGAGAACCTAAACCAAAGATCCTCTGGAGGCTTCCATCAAAAGCTGTTGTTGACCAGTGGCGCAGGTAAAAAAAAAAAAAGAAGAAGAAGAAGAAGAAGCAATGCCAATTAGATTAGCATAGCCATGATATGTAAAGACATTTCCAGCAAATATATAGATTAGAGATGCATTGCAATTCCTCAAGGAAACACCTTGAGGAGCAGCGTTTGTCCTGTAATGACAGTTTTAAGCCAAATTAATGCTATCTTTCTTTACAGATTGCAGTTTCTGTTGTGATTTTAAAAGAGAACCATTTGTCCTTTTCAAGACAATGCTAACACTTGCTTTGTTCTCTCCAAGTATTGTTCATACAGTCCAAATGTTAAAATTTGATTGGTATTTGCTCTTTAGTTAGGGTTAGGGTTAGGGACATTCGCATATGTCCTGACAAACAGGACATATGCGAATGAAAAACTACATTGGTATTATTTATCATGTTTATACAGTGACTGAAATCTTGTAAATCACAGTTTTAAGACAGTACAGTGACATGTATTGTCTGTTATGTATTTTTTTCAGGATGAGCAGCAGAATTCAGGTCCTGGTTAATGGAACCCTTGTTGTCAACACCGTAAGTGATAAAGATGCTGGAGATTATCTTTGCGTGGCACAAAGTCCAATTGGAGATGCTCTTCAGCTTATGAGGGTCACTGTGTCGATGAAGCCTGCCAAAATAGAGCCTAAGTTTGATAGGAAAAAACAGGTTCACTATGGCAAAGACTTGAGAGTCGACTGCAAAGCCTCAGGAGCACCGAAACCTGACATCTCTTGGGGCCTACCAGATGGCACCATGGTCAACAGTGCTTTGCAGGCTGATGCTGCCCATGGAGGAGGACGAGCACGTCGATATACGTTGTTTGAAAATGGAACTCTGTTTTTGAACCAGGTATACCTTTTTATCGATGGCAAATCTCTGCAAAACACTCAAACTAATTTGTAACATTTCATTTTATATTTCTCCAGGTTAGTACTTCTGAGGAGGGGGATTATACATGCTACGCTGAGAACCAGGTGGGAAAAGATGAGATGCATGTACATATTACCGTGGTGACGGCTGCCCCACGAATACGACCGCCTAGCCAAACCTATGCCAGGGTGAAGCCTGGAGGAAATATTCGCTTTGACTGTGAAACTTTCGGGGAGCCAAAACCAAAAATTCTATGGAGGCTACATAACAATGATGTAATAGCGGCGTCAAATGAGCGGTACTTAATCCACGCCAATGGTTCTCTGGGTATACGAGATGTGACACTTATTGATGCTGGAGAGTATGTCTGCATGGCTCGCAACCCTGTCGGAGAAAACCGAAGGATTTATAAGTTAGACATTGATGGGGATCCTCCGGTCATCAATGGCTACCAACAGAACAGAACAGTTATCAAAGATGTGGCCATAAAACACTCTAGGAAACTGTTGGACTGCAAGGTTGAAGGTGACCCCACACCCACCGTCACTTGGATTATGCCTGACAATATCTTTCTTTCAGCACCATATTTTGGCAGCAGGATTCATGTCCATCATAATGGGACTCTAGAGATTCGGAATGTGCGACCTTCTGATAGTGCGGAGTTCATTTGCTTGGCAAGGAATGACGGAGGAGAGGCAGTTATGGTCGTGCAGCTGGAGGTTACCAGTGTGCTGCGTAGGCCAATCTTCAAGAACCCCTTTAATGAACGAATTGTGAGTCGGATTGGAAAAACTACCGTTCTGAATTGTTCAGCCGATGGTCAGCCACGGCCTGAGATCATTTGGACTTTGCCTAATGGAACACGGATTACAAGCGGATCCAGGCACAGCTCTCGTCTCAGACCAGGTGACGATGGGACTTTAGTCATCCATAGCTCCCGTGAAGAAGATTCTGGAAAGTACCGCTGTGGGGCCCGGAACTTTGTGGGCTACATAGAGAAACTAATCATTTTGAACATTGGACAGAAGCCGTACATCTTCACAAGGCCTAAAGGCGTCATACGCAGCATTTCTGGGGAACCCCTGTACCTTCACTGTCTATCTGATGGGAGCCCCCGACCCAGAGTCTACTGGACTATTCCTGGTGGTCACACTTTCTCTCAGCCTCAGATACTTGGTCGCTACCATTTGCTAGAGAATGGCACTCTGGTTGTTCGTGACACTACTGTCCACGACAAAGGAAACTACATCTGCAGGGCTCGCAACAACGCTGGAGAGGCACTCATTACCGTTCCTGTCCTTGTGATTGCTTACCCTCCACAGATCACCATGGGTCCACCTCCTAGACTGACGGCAATAACTGGAACACCTTTGAAGCTCAATTGCGCTGCAACTGGAATCCCAAAGCCAGAAGTCACCTGGGAACTCCCAGACCATTCAGTTCTTTCAACAGCAGAGCAGGGTCGGCCCACGGGTAGTGAGCTGCTTCACCCACAGGGCACACTTGTCATCCAGAGGCCATCTTCTTCTGACTCTGGACAGTACAAATGCTCAGCCAAAAACTACCTTGGTACAGACTCAAAAGTCACTTTTGTTCTAGTACTTTGAGAGGAGGTAGTACATTCAAATGTCAACACAGAGAGATCATGCCACACCTGTTTCCTGTGCTGTATCATCAGTGGATTCTTTTGAGTCTTTCGAAAAAATAACTAAATATTTAAAGATATTTTTTTTATGGATTTTTGTAGAAATTGGGGAAACCCTGCCTGCCATTGCCAGAAGTGGAAACTGAGGATCTGGACTTTCATACGTGCTGCAGATTTAAGTTGACCAAGCCTGTTAAACTTGGGAAGTGATGGAACTAGAACTAACTTCGCTGGTCATGAGAATTGCATTTCCCTCCTACTGTGTGGTCCATCTTTTCCAGCCTGGAAATTGTGTTTATTCCAATGTGGGATTTCTGCTGAGTGCTGCAGACATTACACGTTGTTTTACTTGTAGCCGGATTAAAATGACAGGAGGGAAAGTATGCATTAAAACGTCTTCTAAAGGCAATTTTCTGAATTACACAGCTCTTTTAATTATATAAAATCATATATAAGTCATACACTGGAGACGTGTCTGCAAGCGCAGACAGACCGCTTTTTCGAAACAGAATTGGATTTCTTTGTCAGTGTTTTTTGTGTCTTTATGGGAATAAAAAAAAACCTTCTAATTTCTGAAATATAAGAGACAAAACAGCAACAAAAATCACATTATCGCCTACAATAATCATTAATCATTTCAAAGTATCTCATAACAATAAAGTGAAGGATAAACATGACTGTTTTTTTCTTTTATGTGGGTTTTGTTAAGTTAAAAACTAGAATACTGAGATAATAAAAAAAAAATATTCAAATGAAGGCAATGTCTCTTTTTGAAATCAATGTTTAGCTACCCAGCTGTTAAATTGGGCCTTTAACAAACTCCTCTGTAAACAGGAAGCCACAAGCCAACCCTTTATTTTTGGAGGTAAAACTTCACAGTGATTTTACTGTCTTCCTGCAAACCAAACCATGAAAGAGGTATAAAAGAAGTAGAAGCATTAGTTGTACAGACATGTTTAAAATTAGGAAGACCTTTTATTTGGGTATCATAACATTTGTACAAGACTGTTTTCAGGTGTTCATGTAGAAATGTGGCAGTGTTTTACTTTTATTATTATCATTACTGAAGCAGTTATACCAGCCAGGCTGTTGAGCTGCTGAGCTTTTCATTCAAACTATTTCTCAGTCCAATACTCCTGTTATTATTATGAAGTTATAAAGGCAGAGTGTCAGAAACAGCAGGAGCTTCTTAAAGAGACAGAGGCCAATTTCAAGTTGTCAAAATTGTAAAGTCAAATTTCTTTGAAGTTATGTTTGATGCAGCATTTTCATACCAATTGAAGATAACATAGTTTCTTGATTGTGCTTTAAAATGATACCATATGCCTGGAAAATACATGGTACTGGCCCTTTAAATATATATTTTCCAATAAATCAGTTTTCACGGGGTCAGGAAAAACTTTGTTTTCAAAGTTTAGCATCAACAGCAGTGCATAATCACCATGGCAAATATTGAGAAACAGAGAATTGCCTTCTAATGCAGATTTGCAGAAAGTGTTTTCATTTATGAGTTGAATGATAATATTCCAAATCACTATTCTTAACACTCTACATAGTCTATGTTATTCACTTTGCTGAAGAGAGATTATTATTCACAAAATTGGACCTTCATGGATGGCGTTAGATTATTTTTTCAGTTCTGCTGTTTCAGTTCCTAAGACGGGATGTTCTCTATTGTGAATATTTATGAGAACTTTAGGCAAGAATGTGTAATGTACTTCAAAGAGCCTCTGATATTATTGGAAAGCTATACCAAAAACGCAAAGTAAGCTTGTTCTTCATTTTATTACCTCTTGGCTTACTTACTTGACATAAGCTGGAGTGCAAACTCTCCTTGATGCATGCAGCACATGCAAGGTACATTTTTCATAACTGAAGCAGAGACTGAAGGCTGTTTAGCAATACTTTACAGTTTACATTTTTACATTTTTACGCCCCTTAAACTTTCACTTTTTGTGAGAAGAAGGAAACTTGTAAATGATTTTAAAACATTTATTGAAGCAAATAAAATGTCTAAAAAGTGTAAAATACATTTATGCTCAACTTAGATCAATGTCACCAAGTAATTTTTGTTTCTGGATCTTAATGCTTTTTAGCTCCCTGTCTAAATTAATATGTTCATTTCTGCATTCTTAAAGCATTTCGCCAACTCGAAAGAGAAATCTAGAGGACAAAGGTTTATGTACTATTCAATGTGGACGTGTTGTTTTAAAGACATTTACTTTCTAGCTTCACATGCAGTAGCATTTTGCATCTCGGTCACACTAGTTTCAGTCTAACTTGACCAGCACATCTTTCTTTCACATTTTCAACTATTTCAATTGTTGGCAAATGTTATTTACATTACTGTTACACCCCTTCTCTACAAGTTTTGAAATCACGTTTCTCCTTTAACCTTTTGCCAAATCATTTGATTAATAACTGATATACCCGACTGCTGTTCTAATCAACAGGGATTATTTATAATAGGGTTACAATTTACATTTTAGAGGAGAAAAGTACCTGCAGACAGACAGAGGAAAGGAAGTGAAAAGGTTTTGACTGGATAGACAAGGAAAACCACAACAGAGTGAGACATACTTTTGGTTTGTGGGACGAATTCCATACATGAAATAAAACGCTGGCTGTGCGAAGCTGGAAACTAGTATCTTTAGAGGGTGGGGGCTCGCCAGCAGTGGTTTTCAGACACTACTCTTCTGTTAGAGTTACAGGATGCCCTTTTTCTTTAAAGCCTCAAGCTGACGTCCCCTGCCAGGACACAATGAATGCTTTCTCTTTTTTTTTTTTTGCAGAAATCAAGAAGATAGTTACATATGTTTATGATATTAAAGATTCTTTCCGTCACTCTCAGCTTGTTGAATTCACAAATATCACACATATATTAACTCTACGAAGGAAATGCTTTTGTGTCTGTAACAGCAATGCTACTGGAATTTCTCACTGACGGTGCAGAATCCGCACCTCCGACTTCCAGCTACGAGGAACAGTGATCTCTTGCACCTCTCTTCAAGGTCGGGGCTGTCAGTCTACAGCCGTTCAGGTTTCTTGATCTTTCTGCTGGAACCACAGGGGATAACATCTTACTTGTAGGCAAAGGCTCGTGGGATATGCACACGGCGCTCGTCGATTGTTGGAGGTAGCAGCTTTCATGAATGTAAAACTCTACATATAAAAGTGCATAAGACCCTGAGACCCAGACTCTGTTTTAGAGATAAGATGTGTAGTTTAATAAGTGGAAAAGTTAACCCCAATGGATTCCAAGCTGTGGTGCGAATCCTACTGATGGGACTCGGTAAGCTGAAATACACAAATTAACTCATGGACAGAGCTAATAATCCTCGAGAGCCTGAAACAGAAGTTGTGCACTCACATTGGTTTCATGTCAAACAGCTGCTCAAAGCAAGAATGCGGTGGAGAAAAGTTTATATTATCAAACTGCGAACTGAAGCAGAGGACCATCTGGTTTCCTACTTCCCTTTCAAAACACTGCAGCAATAATAAATGAATATTACTGAACACTCATAATGCCATGTGTGTTAAACTGGATGAGTCCAGTGTGACACTGTGAAAATGACGTGAATTTTAAGCTCATATCTGAAGAGCTTCTTTTATTTCGCAAACGCTCATATGAAACCTGGGCACTCTCACTTTTACATACACAGGTAAAATAATAAGAGTGTGAGAAATTAATAACATTTTACACAAACATAAAGTTGCATACTTTGTAGTATGTATTTTTGTACTTTTTAAAATGGAATTCTAAAACAACAACAACAAAAACAAGGAAATAAGGAAAATAATAGTGCTTCTGGAAAATAAATTAATTGTGACCAAGCACACAAATGTAAACATAAAGAGCCTTTGTTTTTTACTCGTACGTTGGAAGCAAGCTTGTTAGAAGGCCTTCCATTGTATTCCTTGACTTAATCTAGAAACCAGATCTGGACCGTTGAGCGTGAAGTGTCAGAAACCATTTCACATCGGAACTATGGTAAAACATCACGGTCGTAACTCATCTAACTTTAGCTGTAAACTCAATGTTTTTTTTGTTCTTTTTTCCAGAAAGTAAAAGTGGCAAGTATTAGATGTAAGAAAATCCTAAAGCACACTGTGAGTTTATGTGTTGCAGTAAATGGCATTTGCATTTTAGAACAAAAATACTTTCTACGCAGCCCGTTCCCAACCCTGGGGACAGTGGAAGTACTTCAGCAGGGGGTCCTTCGGTTTGATTGGGTGCAGATGAGGTCTTTGGTTCCCAAACATTTTCCAGGTGGACTGGTAGAGCTTGGTGTTTGTATATCTCATTAAGGGTCACTTCACTCACTTAGGCACTTTACTGAAAACATCAAAGTACCTCCTAATTGTTGTGCTTCCCATCTATGGACACCTTCTCAATGAGCCGAAGCCGTCGTATTAGACTGCAACAACTCTCAGCTTTATCGGTTCTAAAATACTTATTGCATGAGGCAAAAATTAAAACTCTCGTAATCAACACCAAACAACAAGAGAAAAAATAAGTTATTAATGCAAGGCAGCTTTTTATTGCAGTATCTCCAGTTGCTCGACTTTCAACACACACTGCCATTTATATGCAGGTAATGTCAATACACAGAAACTTTGTTTCTGTGTATTGAACAACACAAACTGTTGTTAAAACGGATTATGTTGGCAAATGCCGCTCCTGTGGCGAGACTTTGCTTCCAGGCAGAGCTCCTTCCATGTTTCTGGAAACAACATCTCATTTTGCACTTTGCTGTAAATCCAGCCTGTAATTTAGATGCAAGCTGTAAGAGTTGACAGACCCAGCTGAGGAAACAGTGAACACCTATAAATAAGATGGGACAGCACCCCAGGACTTTGTTTTTGGAGGGTTCTGTGCAAATGCATTCTCCAGTTCTAGTAAACAGGGCTTCTTAAATATTCAGATGACAGTAGAACCCGCAGTCGTCTCAACATTTTTACTTACATCCATGCATGTTGCATGTTATCCTTGCACGTAACCAACAGATGGCATCGAGGGTTCAGTCAAAAAAACTAAACAAAAACAAACTCTCTTCTGTAACTGCAAACGAGAGGCTGTGGCAAACTATTCATTTTGTAAGATTTACATATGGAAATCAAAAACTCAAGAGGAAACGCTACCAGTTTCCAAGAAACTTAGTAAACAAAGTTATTTTACTGAGCGTTTAAGGAGTTTAACAGGCTTGGTTTTATTTCAGCCGTATTACATGACATCATTTGAATCACCTGCTGTGGCTTGTCTGCCTCTCTTAGATGTTAGTAAGATGAGATCACAGGAAAAACCCGACCTCTACAGATTGGCCATTACTACTGAACGGTAAATGATGCGTTTCCTAATGCTTTGTTTAAAAACAACAACTACAAAAGGTAATCTGCTGCCTTCTTGTCAGTCAGACACTCACCCGTGAAAAAAAAAAAAGCAAATGTTTAGGCATCTTAAACTTCTTTTTAAAATCTTTCTGGCTTCAGAATCCTTTAAGGATCTGCAAACTTTATTTGTTGCTTTAATCCGTTGCTCCGGATGACTTCTCCGGTTTTTCTGACACTAGTTGTTGATGTAACGCCTTGTGAACAGTCCCTTGGCCTTTCAGCTGCTCGCTGTTTGCACACAGGTCTGAGCCGAGCACACATCGACACCGTGTCAAATATGCCCAGTATCTCAAACAGGCCGGGCCTCAAAGAGTGCTGTTGTCCTGCTGTTTTCCAGTTTTCTTGGCACAGCTCTCCATATTATTTTCTCAACCCTAAACCCTAAAGTTCTCGTCTTTTATAGGAATTCTGTGTGATTAAAAACAACGTAGTGCATGACTGGAGGGCAATGAAAGGGATACAGGATTTTTGTACAAATATAAATCTCTGGTGTGCATTTGCATGTATTTTTGTACATCAGCTCTTTTCGTGCTTTTTTGGCCTGTGTCTATGAATTTTGCTCACTTGTGCCATTTCGCATTTTGGCTCTTCGTTAATCGCCGCCTTCACCAATCGTGACAATATGAACTTCTTCACTGTTGTTCTGAATTGATGTTTGTGCACATCCTAATAGAATGTCAAACTTTGTCCCAATCTGAATTTTTTTTTACATCTAACATGTTGTTTTTTCAAAGGACTGCCTTGTATTTAGCTCCATTCATACTTTAAGAAGCTTCGGTGTCCCAGTTAAAGAAATGCATTCACACAGCATAGTCAGTTCGTCTTGGTTTCATTCACAAATAATTATTTTGCATGACAGCATTAGTATAATACAGTTCCTGCTTAGCTTCCCATTTTACCTCACAAATGTCTGTAGATTGTGTCCTGTAACTTTGTATTTTTGTGTTTTTATTATATAAAGCACTTTAAGCTGACTTGATGCTGAAATGTGATACAAATAAACTTGACTGACTGATTGATAAAGCTCAGAAAAACTTGAGAGACCGAGGCAATACATAAAATTGTATTCAGAACACTAAATAAATCACAGTAGACGCTAAAAAAAACAAATGCACTTTCATCAGTTGATCTACTTTGGATGCTGAATACCGGAGAAATAGGGAATGACTGCATTTGTGAAGTACGGTTGTGGTACGCAGGTCATTCTCTGATGCGTATTGCAGACGTCGGACTCGAGTTCTGCAAAAAAAAAAAAGCCGTTGCCAGGAAAACATCTTTTTGTGAGCAGCAACCTGGAGGAAGTTTGGAATCAATAAGGTTGTTTGCCAAAAGACGCCAAAGTCCAGGAGCCAGTTGGATCCCCTGATGCGCCTGTGTGCGTGCGTCTGTGTGTGCTTATCCCATTTTGATCCAGAGAGTCAACACACCCTCAGTGGACATGCGAGACCAATAAGAGAGGAAGGAATGTTCTTAAGTCAGACATTACGAATGGAGAACTAACATGGAGCCCACAAGAATAACACTAGCAGCTGCTACTGACCGTACCCTGAAATTCTTCTTGATAATTAACACTAGATGGTGCACTAGAGCAAGATTTTGAATTATTTTTTTACTTTCGGTGCCTAAAGGTCGAACTGAACTTGGAAAGAAAGCTTTTCCATTTTCTTTAGGCTGTTCTTACAGATTTTTTTTTTAAGAATAATCCATCTGTAGAGGTTTGAAGTGAAAAAAAAAAAACGTAATTTATTTATGACGGCGTTAACTTCTCCCGTTTTTACAATGAATGTTCTGTAATCTCTGTGTTCAGCTGCTAGTCTTGGCCGGGGTTTTCTCGCAATAGAGTTTTTCAATTTCTTTTGGGATTCTCGTTGGAAAAAAAAGTTAAATAAAAAAAAAAAAACCTCCCTCCTTTTGTACAAAACCTTTGGCCTATGACTCGCCGCGGATTTGTCCGCGTGGATCCATATGGAAAGCAGACGTCCGGATGCCTACACCGGACGGAATACCAGCAGCAGCAGCAGTAGCTAAAGAAACCTTACACTGTCAAAACAAAGCTTGGCCTCCACATTTTAATTGTGCATGGAGAAACAAATGTGAACAGCTGCCAGAGGAAATGTATACACATAAACTTAGACACGCAGGGAGTCGCAAACAAATCACAACCGTGGGCCACCATGATTGTTTTTCCTTCTTTAGGTGCCAAAAAGTTTCACTGCTGCGTTTTTCGCCAGTTAACCCGACAAAAAGATCAACGGTCTCTGTCTGTCAGGAAGGGGTCAGGGGTCACGGTTTAGCATCACACTGGGTCTCCGTCAGCGAGCCTCGTCGGTCCTATGCTGTAATTCTTGCTTGGTTTTATGTTTTCTCTCAAGCAAAAGGCGTCTCGCTTTGTTGCTTCTGCCTGAACTTGAATCACAAATGGATTCTGAAAGGACTGCTAAAGGTGAGTCTCAATGGAGAGCAGATTTAATTCTGCCCGCCGTGTAGTTATTTGGACTCTGCGAGCGGCAACTGGTCCTGTGGCACCTGAAGGTCGAGGGGTGACGTGGGAGCTGGAACAATCAATGAACAGACATTGTGAAAGAGAGCATGTGTGCCAGTGGGACACTTAACATCTTTAAAGTGGAAAATTAAGGCAGATCAGTTTGACTTATTTGCTTTGTTACTGTCTTAGGTGTTTGAAAACATTATGGTAAATGAAATATCCCATCTGTCTGAAGCTTAGCATTCGCATATCATTTGCTTATGCTTTGGTCTAAAAAATGATTAATGCAAATTGGAACGACAGAAACAAGATTACAATCTTGTTTTTTTTCCCCAACTCTGAGTTTATCTTATACTTTTTGAACGTATGTAAAAAATAAAGAAGATAACAGAGAGATAAGAGTCAGTTGGGATAAAAGGGTCAAATATAGTAGATTAAATTGCATGCAAAGGGAGTTGATAAAAAAAAAAAACTGCTATATGAAAGAGTAAAAAAAAGACAAGGGGGACTCGTCAACAAAAGGAGAGAATAAAGACGGGCCAAAAAAAAAAAGCACAAACACTGGACGGAAGAAGATTGGAGAAAGATGTTGTGGACAGGTTTCAGGTGTTTGGATCATTAAGAAGGCATCTTTTGAGATACAGAAGAAATGAAAAATATTCAAGAGGAGTGCTTGATGCCGCATTGAGGAGGAAACATGATGGTCTGGAGATGCTTTGGTGCTGGTGAAGTGGGAGATTTATACAGGGTTAAAGTGAAAATCCACTTCACAATGCCACAACCACACAGAGTGGACAGTGCTTGACCGGAGCCAATTCTGTCCAACAACCAGAGAATGACCCAAAGCATAGCTTCAAACCACTCAAGACCTGTTTAGAGAAGAAGCAGGGAGCCAGTATTCTGTCTATAATGGAGTGGCCAAAACCATCTCCAGTTCTCAACCCTACTGAGTTGTTGCAGGAGCACCAAGACTGTCTGGCTGTGGAAGAAGTGCCCAGTCCTGTAAATAGACACTGAACTGAACAATTTGAAATTTTACAAGGAATATTGACATGAAGCTGGTCCTCTGCTGTATGATGTGCACTTAATTTACTTCTGATCTGAAGCAGATGTGCATAGATCACAGCTGTGGAAAACACGACTGGATGTACAGCAAATGTGAACGGACAGGAAATCGATTCCAGATACAACACACTGAGTTTCATACCGTTTAGCTGACATTCATATCTACGACACCAAACATTGTTCAAGCACACTGGAAGACTTAAATAAGCTTTCACTAAGAAATGCATGTATTCTAGATGTGCCATTCTTGACATAAAAGCAGGAAGTTGCTTTTATGTCTGCTGGCTCATCAGAGGATGGAGGGCAGAAAGAGACACGAATCAAGTAAGAAAAAGAAGAAGTGAGAGGCAACATGATCCGGCACCGGTTCTTAATCTGTGATAGAGTCGCTCTTGTCTGTAATTCAACCAAAATGTCAAAACACATCTATGTGTTTGAAGTAGAATGTAGTTTGGTTTTATTTAGATTATTTCTTGATTATTATTAAATGTAAGGTTACATTAGGTGGACATTAATAGGCATGACTCAGTTTGTGGAAGTTTCAATATGTTAAAAAAAAAAAAGATTGCCGTTTGTTGCCAAACTGCTGGAAAGAGTCACACAGATCAAATTTAAGACAGAGAAGGTAAAACGTCCAAATATTTAAACCAAAGAGTTTGTTTGACATCGTTGTTTATGGTGTAAGAAATCAAAATTCGCATCAATGTGTGTCTTTTGTAATTATCAATAATTATAATTAATAATTGGTTATTAATGAGATTTTTATCAAGTTAAAATTTCTTTAGGTGAACCAATTGGGTGGAAATTCTTCTGAAACCTCAGAGGCATCCTCCCGGCTCCTGAGGCCAGGAGGATGCACACAGTGAGCACTTTCTGTTCTTTTTTGTTTGCTTGTTTTGGCTTCTGACAACAGGGAAAAATAAAATAGAGATATTCCAGCTCATTAATGGTCATTTCCTCTTTCTTTGAACTGGTTCCTCTCTGCCATGATCTTTGTGTTTACGGTATTGTTGAAGACCATAAAAAAAAATTTTGTTGTGTTTTTATGACGTAAAGCACTTTAAACTGTCTGCTTGCAGAAACGTGCGATACAAATAAACTCGACTGATTGTTTGACTGATATGACGAAACACAATGCAGCTACAGGAGGGTTTCAGAGAATCTTGGCTCAGTTCGATCGGTGGTCCTTGAAGAGCGTGCGCCAAAATGAACGTCCCTCAACCACATGACCCCTCAAGTCGACTGCTTGTCTTCGGTAGACCCTTTACAGAGAGAAACTGGGACATTTTCAGTCACGTACTTTGGACCCGCAACCTCTCTTAACCTCACCTGGACATCTCCTCATCCCACCTCATCTCCTCATCCTCAACCCCACTTCCTGTTCTCATATTTCCTCCACTCCTCGTTGCTTCACCTTCCTTCTGGGAGATAATTGATGAGGTGAAGACTCGGTTGTCTCCTCCGAAGCTGGCTGCAGTGTTTGTTCTACGCAGGCACAAGCACAGCAACAACAACCAAAAAAAAAAAGGCAGATGATATTATGCTCTGTGTGCTACTTAAGTTGTTCAGTTTAACACAATATCAAGTTCATGGGAGACAGAGGTGGGTTGCTGGTTTCTAAATGAGCTGGAAACTATGATAAAAAAACTTAAAAAAAAAACTAACATGCTAAAAATTACAGCGCCATATAGTGACCTGGCATAACTACAGCAGATTCAAGGTTTTTTGGGAGCAAACAAAAGCAGTGGCAGTTTCTAGACAGCAGACTCGTGTAAATGTAACCTTATGCTAGCGTAAAATTGTCTGAATGGTCAAACTGTGGAGGCTCCAAAATAGATTTTCTTTATCCCTAACCTCACCATAGTTGCTTTTGGTCAGATCCTGCTGCCAAGAAATGGTAGTTGTAGGTGGTGAGACCCAGGTATGAAGAGTAAATGATGGTGTAATGACGAATTGTACAAAAAAAAACAAAAAAAAAAATCCAGGCAGCACAGGTGGGCAGAGACAAGGAGCTCAGACACTGGTAGCAACTGGTAACCCAGCTAGAGATAATGACATGAGACACGACACGACTGGGATCCGACAAGGAGCTAGAGACACGAGTGGGTTTAAATACACAGGGAAGGTAATCAAGGAAAACGAGGGACAGCTGGGGAAAACCAAGGGGTAGAAAGGACAACACAGAGACTCAATTAACTGAAAAGACACAAAATCCAAATCCTCACAGACTTATCCAGACATCCGCATTGCACAACTTGGAGGCTCAGTGAGCTCCTGCAGGCTGGTTCCTTTTTGCACAACTGTTGCAAAAAGGAACAAAATTGCAAAGAGGAAGCACATATCTGTATAACAGAGGTCAAATGCTTTAAAAATAGAGATTGCAGGAAAGTAACTGTGTTTCTTGGTTTTTTGTGTGTTTGTTGTTTTATAGATGCTACAGTTTTCACATTTTTCAAATTCAGTTTAAAGAAAGCCAAAACCCATATTAAAAATTTACAAAAGCCTTCTGATTAGCTGCTATGCACACCCAGAAATTGTATTGTTTTTTTGTTTTTTTTACGACTTGTTGTCTCAGGAAAGAGAATGGAGAAATGAGAATGTCATCCTATGATGACTCAAAAACAAAACTGCTTAAAACACAGAGACAGTCACAAAACGCCATAAAGCGTACGGAGCATGACATCTGGAAAGAATACTGAGAAGAGATACCAAGAAATCAAAACGACCAGGTCGGTTAAGAAATTTATATTAAATTTGCAACAACAAATTAGTGAGGAAGTGATTCTGCTGTGAGATAGGGCCTTCAAATTGATGAACAAAACGCCACAGTAAGCCGTGTTTAGTAGTTTTTCAAGATTTGTCTTACACTTTTAGACTGAATTGTATTAAAGTCACATGATGTATTTATTTGTATATTATTTTAAATAAGAAACACTGTCTTTTGTTGTGTATTTTCTATTGATTGATTCATATTTTAAGTGACCCCACATTTACTTGTTCTTGCTTTTAGCCACACACATGGATGGAAATGCAACCCTTCAGCTGTTCCCCAACAGCACCTGCTCCCGCGACAACGCTTTTAAGACGCTTGTTCTGCCCGTTTTGTACTCCTGTCTTTTCCTGGTGGGACTCTCTCTCAATTCTGTCGCAGTCTGGGTGTTTTTTCGCATCCCGTCTCGCTCGCACTTCATTATTTACCTGAAGAACATCGTTGTCGCAGATGTTGTCATGACGCTGACGTTCCCCTTCAAGGTTTGTTGCATTTATATGTAGCTTGTGTTAAAAAATAATAATAATAATCAGTGGCTTCTATGCCCTCCGTATGTACTGGTGCTGCTGGTAAAGATGAAAAATAAAAAATACACCTCCGAGGTTTATCTTTGGTTGCAAAGGGGAGAAAATTGACTTAGTCGCTAAATTATTGGTTCCACACTAAGTTTAAAATGTGCCTTTATATTGATCAGAAAGCTTAAAAAATTAACCACCAATAACTTAATGTGTTCTTGGGTATATCTATGACAATAGATATGCTGTAGGTTTCTTTCATTATAGCCTTATTTAAAATGGGAAAGACAAAAGGACGTGATATTTGAAATGGCCAAATAACACCCCTGTGATGTAAAACTTCACAGGGGTAGTTATACTACTATAACATCCTATAGTATGATAGACACACTTCACAAGAGTATAAATCACAGTCAACACAAATGAAACTGGTTGTTCATAGACTGCTCAGTGCAGATATATAATTGGAAAGTTGAGTGGAAGGAAAGCTTTCAGTAAAAAGATGCACAAGCAGAAATGTCAGTTGTGAAGCAAGGTACATTCATGATTTTCACTCACAAAGAGGGGGCTACAGCTAGTTTAAAATAAAAGAAAAAAGGTTTTAAATATGCAATGAACATATTCCCTTCTTCATTGGTGGCAGTACATGTGGTGGACTTTATTTGGTTTATGTTGTTAGGTTTTCAAGATCTATCTCCTATTAAATTTCTGTTGTCAAAATTATCCCAGAGGATGAAAAATTGCTTAACAAATAGGAGCTTCTGAAAATCTATAAGTAATAAATCTGGACTAAATATCTGGTGGGAATTAAAAGCCTTTTCCTCGATTTAATAATTAGAACTTTGTAAATCTCAAACAAACTCAAACTGTGTGAATGTAAAAAAAAAAAAAAAGAAAAAAAAAAGAAAGAAAAAAGAGGCAACCCTAAAGGAATGAACACTTTATTTTTGCAGGTGCTGTCCGACTCCAACATGGCGCCGTCACACATCAGGATTTTCGTGTGTCGAGTCTCCTCCGTGTTGTTTTACCTCACAATGTACATCAGCATCCTGTTCTTCGGGCTCATCAGCATCGATCGCTGCAGGAAGACCCTGATGCCGTTCAGAGGCACCAACTCTGCCCGTCTGGCCCGCAGGAAATTCCTCTCGGGGGCCGTCTGGAGCTTTTTGCTGGTCCTCTGCCTGCCAAATGTGATCCTTACACGAAAAGCCCCAACTTCTCCATACTTTAAGTGCAGTGACCTGAAGACAGAGGCTGGTCTGTTTTGGCATGAGGTGGTAAATCACGTCTGCCAAGTGATTTTCTGGGGAAACTTGGTTGCCGTGATAATATGTTACACTCTAATTTCCAAAGAGTTGTACAAATCCTACTCTCGCACCAAGTCCCACTGCCCTGAAGGGACGATATCTTTAGCAGCGAGGACAGAAACAACTCGGAAGTCTCCCCAAGCCAAGAGAAAAATGAATGCAAATGTATTCCTCGTGCTAGCGGTGTTCTTTGTGTGCTTTGTGCCGTTTCACTTTGTACGAATCCCCTACACCATGAGCCAGACTAGAGGGGTTCTCTTTGATTGCAAGCTCCGGCTTTTCTTCTTCCAGCTAAAGGAAAGCACACTTTTCCTCTCTTCCCTAAATGCCGTGCTGGACCCTCTGATCTACTTCTTCCTCTGTCGATCCTTCAGGACCACTTTGTTCAAGACCCTGCGGCTGCCTGCCGGTACCTGCAGCTGGCTAACAGAAAGAGGGTCAGAGTCTGTCAGAGACTCGTCCACAGCCACATAAATCTGCTGGATATAAGGTAGAGTTTTGTGACCGGGCACTGGATATATAAACTTTCTGTGACAGACTGCAGGGCACTTCAAAAATGTCCTGTTTTGAGAATAGTACATATGGTAAAATGAGAAATAGCATCAAATGTGATACAATATGTAACCAAAAGCAACTGAAAGTGATGAGAATTTAGACTTTTTATTTTCATGATTTTTTTTTTTACGACAAAAGTTGCAACAGTTGCATGTCTGTTTCTGTTCCCTCTTCCTATGTATAACAATCAACAAGTTTCTTTTCTATGTTGTTATGCCAAATGACTATCTAAAAAACAAAAAGTATGATGACATTTTGTGTCTTACATATTTCATTTTTGTGTTTGTCCTTTATATGTAGTTTCTGTTTTTTTCCCCTTCAGATTAAGTTCTAATGACTGTATACATGTTTTTGTTGAGTTGTGAGTTTTCTGTAGATTTTGCAACATACTTCATTAAACACCGAAGAAACTGACTCCAGATATGTTTGTTTTTGTTCAGCCAAATCGTGACTCGACCAACCACATAGCAGAAATTCAGTACATTCAGCTGTCTGAGTGTGACAAAGATGGCTGACTGAAGCTCTGACTGAGAGTATCAGAATGGGAAGGATGGAGCAGGCGGGGGAATTAAACAACTTTGAATGAAATTCAGCATTGTCTAAATGTCAACAATTTCAAATGGGAACAAAGCATCTTGGGACGTCCCTAGAGACAAGACAAAAACGAATGCAATTGAGCATCTTAAGTTGATTGTGCCTGTACAACAACTAAAGGTTTTGATTTAAAAAGCGGGAAAAGTAGAACAGCAATTACATAATATCCATTTCTTGTTGTCAGGTTCAAGTTTCAGGATGCATTCAAATGCTCTGGTTGGACACTGCAACAAATGTTTTCTTACCTAATGGCAATTGCAAATCAGACATGCTGGGGGAAAGCAGGAATAAGATGTAAAGCAGAAGTCATTCCCCGTTCCTGATCAATCAGAAACGTGTTCCAGGTCATTTCGGAGCCCTGTCCTGACCCTGTCCACAGCTGACGTAAGTCCAGACAAACTCTTCTGATTTCGCGATGTTGCTTTCGGTCAAGGGGGTATCTGTCAGGAAGACTCATTAACAACATTAGCAAGTCAATCAGAGATGAAAATCAAGTGTCAGTACTTTGTTTGTTTCTATGTGCTTCTGAGAATTGTTTGTTGCCCCGATGTTTCCCGACAGATCCTGAGGATGTACGGTAACGCGTCAAACATCTCGGACTGCAGCCCCTCCAGCCTCGAGGCCACGAAGGTCGTCGTTGCCTGTCTTTTCTTCGTCATGTTCCCCTTTGCGTTACTGCTCAACGGGCTCGCGGTCTGGGTGTCTTTCCACCTCCGCTCAGTTTCCACTTTTGTAGTTTATCTCAAAAACCTTGTGCTGGCTGACATGCTCATGACATTGACCATCCCTCCCATGGCCGCAAACCTGCTTCCTGGGGCAAAAATTCAGATTAAGGTCTTTACGTGCCGTTATGCTGGAGTCGTTTTTTACACCAGTTTGTACACCAGCATAACCTTGATGGGTCTCATCAGCGTGGACCGCTTCTTCAAAATTGTTCGGCCCTGGGGAAGCACGCTGGGGCAAAACATAGTGTTCAGCAAAATAGCATCCAACTTCGTTTGGGTTGTGCTGTTCGGAGGTACGGCTGTCCCAACTATGATTCTGACTGATGAAACTCCTCGCAATGACTCGGAAGACAGCTGCTTGTCCCTGAAGGGGCCAGTTGGGTTGACTTTTCACAGGTACGTGGTGAGCTTTATGGAGATCCTTTTCTGGATTTGCAGCGTCCTGACTGTGTCTTGCTATGTCTGCATCACAATGAGAGTCCTGCAGTCCTTCAGAAACTCCGGGAGCAACAACGGCAAAGGAAAGAAGAAGACCAAACTACGGGTCTTCCTGGTTCTCCTTGTGTTTTGTGTGTGCTTTGCTCCCCTCCATTTACTACGCATCCCTCTTAATCTGCATCAAGTTGATGTCTGCAATCAAGAATGGTTGCTCATATTGCACGAATTAGCCATCTGGGTTGCTTCCACAAACGTCTTCCTCGACCCGTTTCTGTATGTCCTCCTGTGCAAAAGCTACAAAACCAAACTGACTGACATGGTAAAAGGAGCAGGCATCTGCATTTTGAACAAGTGAAACAAAGAAGGTGACTGTCAAAAATAGAGACTTCCTCAGGTTTAAAAATGTTTTATTAAGAGAAAAACAGGGAAAGGGTCATTTTTAACTTTTATGTTGCACAGCCCTCTAGTGACCAGATGTAGATTGACATCTTTTTGAGATTAAAGGCTGGTTACACAGGTTACTGTGTTTTTCAAACCTTTTTTTAAAAAGTATCATCTCAGTGAAAACTAAAGATTTCTCTAAATTGAGAGACATTTTAAATCAGGGTTTTTTTTGTTGTTGTTGTTGTTCTTGTTTTTTAGTGTGTTGTGTTTTTTGCAAAACATAAAAAAATTAAAGAAAACCATTAAACAATTAAACAATTAAACAAAAACCATGACGACAAATATGCAGAAGTAGTGCATTTTTACAAGATTCCCAGGAATTACCCTCAAGATCCAGTAGGGAAAGGTTTCTTCAAATCAGACTCCCAAATCCAACATGGCCACTACATCTTTAAAATATAGCTGTAGCCACTGCAATCAATTTGGGCTTGTTGTTATTTCACAATACATGGTCTGACTTCGATTCATTGATTTCAATTTCTTTCTGTCATGCTTCTCTTTTAAATGGTTCCTTTTTATACAGAAATGGTTGAGCTTAGTCAACAAATTAATTTTTGTCCATTAATAAACTTTCTGTTTGCCTTTGTAAATTCTTGATACCAATTTTTTTTTTCTGAGTTCAGCTGAAATGAAACTAAGTACCATCAGTGATTCTTGTAAAAGAGTTTTAGAGTAATCGTAATGGAGACGAGACAGAAAGAAAAATATTGCTTTGGATTTTTGTCTTACAAGTTGACCAAATATCAAATCTCTAGTAAATCTCGGTGGGGTATAAATTAAATTCTTTTCCCCAGTCTTGTATTCTCTGTATATCTGGATATTTCTCTTTAATGAAATTATTTTTTTGACGTTAATTTGTGAAAATGAGAGGTAAACGTATTAAATTCCTTTTTGATGATTTGTTCGGGGTTTTTTATTTTATTTTACTTCTTCAATAGGAAAGAACTCTAAGGTGAAAACATAACACTAGGTTAATATATCTAAGTTTTCCAGAGTGCAGTATGTAAAGGCTGTAGTAAATGAATCATGACAGATGACTGAATGATCTGTCCACTAAGATGAGATTTAATCAGTTATTTTGATGTAATCCTGTTTTGAAATTATTCAGACTTAACATGAGTTACAGGGTAGAGTTTTTTATTTCACAAATTTAAAAGCAGTTGTGCAGTATAAGATTTATTAAGACAAAGTTCTGTGTGCTAAAAGTGACAGAAAACCATTTGGCATATAAAGGGCTATTCCTGAAATCATAAGGTCATCACATGTTCTTTTTCAGCCATAAAATGCGCCTTGTCAGAATAAAATAGCTTTATTTTTCTCCTGCTTGAACCCCAAAGCTGCATTTTATTAAGACCGAAGGATATGAATATGAAACAAAGAGAAAAGTCAAAGTTGATAGAGTTGTAGAACTCCTTCACTTGACATTAACTTCTACTAGTAAGTCAGAGATTCATTTTATCCCAGAGTGAAAGAAAAGAGACAAATAAGTTCTCAAAATCTCTAGCAGCTCACTGGAATCAGCCTCCTATGTCAGGACATTCTTTTATTCTTTACAAAATAATGCTAAGTGTGTAAACATATATGTAAAATCAAATCGTACTCAGAAAAATAATCTTCTCAGCTTTCTTCAGATATTTCTGGCATTTGAATTTTCATAAACCAAGGTCGGAGGAAGTGCAAGGTCTTAATAAAAGGTTATGTGTTTTAATCTTCTAATGGAAAAAAATAAAAGCCTATGTTACATCATTGCCAAGATTAGTATTTCATTTCTGGTAATCAACAACAGAAAAATATACTGCTAAAAAAAAATAAAGGGAACATTTCACTTTAATTTTGTGTGTGGCTCCAAATCCAAGACTCCATTGGTTAATAAATTTGATTTCCATTGATGATTTTTGTGTGATTTTGTTGTCAGCACATTCAACTTTGTACAGAACAAAGTATTCAATGAGAATATTTCATTCATTCAGATCTAGGATGTGTTATTTGAGTGTTTCCTTTATTTTTTTGAGCAGTGTATAATATGTTTAAAAGTTAAATTAAAATATCAAGTATATCAGCCCTCAGCCTGAGGCTTGGGTCTCTTGTGTCAGCTCCACAGTGCCATCATGTTTTCCCTATTTTTGCATATGCCCTGAAAAATCGCCCGTCTTAATACAGCTGCCAGTTCAATGTGTTTGCTAGGAAAATCAGAGGTGGTTCTTGAGCTCCTATAATAGCATATCCCTGTCAGACTGAGCCAACATGTACTTCTGCGCTTGATGAGCGACTGAATTCAGCTGTCGTAAGTTTTTATCATAACAGTATTTTTTTTTTTCTTATTGTTGGTTATGATAGACATCTTTTTATTAGGCTGGTCAAAGATAAGCTCACGACATAATAATTAGTGATTAAACTTATCATGAATTAATAATAATTAAAAAAACAACATTTTATTAAAAGCTAAACATTTGGTGCTATGAGAAAAACTTTTTTTTTTCCTAAGAGTTAAAGGATTTGTTTTTCTATAAGTGATATCTTGTACATAATTTAAAGTAAACCCCAGTACAAAAAGTGTGAAGTGGTTGAAAATATGATATGGTACATGTATTGTGATATTATAATTAACAGATAAGAGATTTTTCTGCAGATATGTCCAAGTTAAACTTATTTTCTTAGTCACCTGTAAGGTCTCTCAGTGAAAAGCTATTCTGTTTTGCTGCCGGAAAGCATATATGTTGCTATGAAAATGTAATAAGCAGATGTAATTTTACAGAAAAGACTGTGGTGAATAAAATAATTTTAGCGATTCTGAGAGATAATGTCTGTATTTATTGAAATAACACATTATAAGAAAATACGGGATAGCTACAGGGACATCAATAGTTAATTATTTCCGGTCATAAACTTGATACAATTTAAAGTTTTTACATTTCATGTATTTTTTTATTTTTTTTTTACTGAGGTGAAACATTTGTTGTTTAAATGTAAACTTACCATGGCCTGGGGCTTTATATGTAACGTAAATTTATCTCTGTCATTGTTGTTCCACCTTAGGCTGCAGGATAACTCAGATTAAAAGACTGCTTCCCGCTCAAATGACCAAAAATATTTTCATCAGATTTAATTTAACCTTATACACTTTGGTGCTTGGTGTCTCTAAACTCAGAAAAAGACAAAAACGACGAGTTTTGTTTGTAAGACCTCATCAAGTATCAAGATAAACATACAAGCACTGTGAAATAGCCGGCTGTTTGCTCTAAAATAAAAACACTCCTTTATATTATCTTCCAGTTCAAAATTTGCATGGAATAAATAACAGATCATGGCTGATTACCTGGATCCACAAATTAATAACCAAGGTGAGAAGCTTCATCCTTCACGTGGTTGTTCAAAAGATCAAATCACTTCTCAGTTTAGCTGCTAGCATTGAAATAGCATTAACCACTATCATCTTTGTTTTTATTTTCCTCAGATGAAGCGAATCCGTCCCTCTATTCAGCTCTCAATCAGTCAGAGTGTGAGAGGTTTTCCTACAACCCTTACATAGTCCCAGCTCTCTTCTTTCTCATGTTCCCCATTGCCTTGTTGTTGAATGTGGTGGCAGCGTGGGTGTCCGTGCATCTGAAGTCGACCTCCACCTTCGTGGTGTACCTTAAAAACCTCGTGGCTGCCGACATAGTCATGACCCTGATGATCCCAATGAAAGCCGCAGCAGACTTGCCTACCACATGGGAGCAACTGGCTGGACCGACATGCCGTTTTTTTGCTGTCATTTTCTACAACGCGCAGTACACGTGTATTGCTTTGCTGGGGCTCATCAGCCTGGACCGTTTCTTTAAGATCATGATGCCGCACAGCAGGATCTTTGGGCAGAGTCTCACCATGAGCAAAGTGATATCCGCCACAGTCTGGCTGGTTTTGTTCGGAGGTACGGGTTTGCCAAATATCCTCCTGACGAACAAATCCGTGGCCAACGCCTCATTAATCACCACGTGCATGGTTCTGAAAGGCCCGGAAGGAGTGCAGTTTCACGAGCAAATATCTCTACTCCTGAACATATTCTTTTGGTTTGTTAGCGTGGTCATTGTCGTTTGCTACATCTGCATCGCAAACAGAGTTATCCAGTCGTACAGAAACTCCGGTAGCAACAACAGCCAGGGGAAGCAGAAAATCAAGCTGCGCGTTTTTCTCGTCATCATTGTGTTTTTCATCTGCTTTGGCCCGTACCACATCATCAGGATCCCGTACACTTCTCAGCAAGTCACCTACTCTAAGGCAGACTGCTCTCCGACCTATGAACATCTAAGGTTTGCCAAGGAACTCAGCCACTGGCTCGCCACGACCAACATCTGCATGGACCCCCTGCTCTACGTCTTCCTTTGTCGAGAGTTCAAGGAGAAGCTAATGTCGATGATGGAAAATAGCTTTAAAGCACCAGGAAAGCAAAAGTTCAAAGACGCATTGCCTTGCTGAAGCTGCAGTCAAATATGTAGACATGTCATTTCGTGGTTCTTAAAGGGAAGAAATTAAGAGTATTTTGTGCAGCATCAGATCCCATTTAGGTAGCGTGTTGTTGTTTCTTTTCCTTGCTTGCTTCCATTATATACCCCTATTAAAATGACGGATGGCCTTCAGATTATCCTGTCACTGTTTCAAAAACCAGTCAAAGATGGAAAATATTCCACTAATGTGACCTCCATCAGTCCCATCCCAGCCTGCAGTGCCTCCTAGTGGCCCCTCCGGGCTGGAGGTATTTTTTTCTAAGTGTTGTGCTCAGATCGACCAGTGGATGGGAAAGTTTGCTCCATCAGAACTTATTTGGCCAATGTGTTTCCATTTCCTGTTTTGGACATTAACTCTTTTTTGAAAAAGCCAAAAAGCGTGTATAATTTTTTTTTTTTTTATCTGAAATGAACAGATTTTTTTCCCCCCCAATTTTACCATTTCCATCAATCTTCTCTAACACAATACTGCAAATTGTGCATCAAAAAAACCTTAATAGAAACATCGCTATGGACCCTAAGAACACTTTAAATGTAAATCTGGATTTTAATTGGCAAAATTTAAATTAATTGGATTTTAAACACCTATAAAAACCTGTATAGGTGTTTCGGCAACTATACAGGATGCCTAAACGCTTGTGCTCACACAAATCTATTTCCACAAAGCTCCTCCTTGTCGTCTCCAGCCGAGCATCCATCTCACAGAGCAGCCCTCCATCATGCCTTCCCCACTCGACTCCACCAGACTAGCAGAGGCAATTAGCCAACACCTTGGAGTCCACTGAGCTCACCATATGAACAACTTCTCAGTCCAGTGGCCCTAAGAACGAATCTAAACAATAAAGTGGAGAAGCACCGCTGTGATGCTGAAGGAGGAGTGTTGGAAAGAGCAGCAACTTCTTAAAGAGACAGAGAGCGATTTCAAGGCGTCAAGTTATTTCTAAGACATGTTTGACACACACAGCATTTCTATGACAACTGAAGGTCACATAGTTACTTGATTGTGGTATGAAATGGTACAATGTGCCTGGAGAAAACATAATAAAACCCCTTCAAGAAACAAGATGCACTGTGGCACTTGTGTATCGTGTCCTCTCCAAGGACTTTTTCTGTGGCAACACTGCAACTTTTTTTTTTTTTGTTATTCTGTTATTAAGCATTGTCTGACTTTCTTCTGATAATAATATGTTGTTATAAACCCAGTCTTCATGTAGCCTCACGTTCTCACTTGATTATTTGCTTTTCTCAATAACATAGGATTACTGAGAAAACGAGTCAAAAAGTTTCACTTTGTGGATCACTGCAAGCATTCAGCAGGCCGAGTTTGGTTAATCTTTGTTGGTGTAGACAAAACTTCTATAAAAGGTGCCACTGGTGTAACATTTCAGTGGCTCTTGAATAAATACCAAGTGGTTTGCGTGAGCACTACATATAGCGCCCCTAAGTTGCAGCACTCACACAGTCAGGCTTTGCTGGAATTAAAATAGCGTGCTAAGTACCAGAAACGTAAAGCAACATATTTGCTTGTGCCACAGAAACACAAGGCAGATTTACAATGGTGTGATTTAAAAAAAAAAATGTATTCCATATCAGCTATGATTTGAGCTCAGATGTTGACACAGTTTGTAGGACATGTCACTTTATTTGTCTGAAATGCTAACATCATTTTAAAATATTAGAGCGCAAAATGTAGTTGTTTTGAGAGGTCAAGGGCTGTCTGCTAATATTTAGCATCTCTATCAGCAGCTGCAATCATTTTTGTGTGGTTTACTTTAAGATGTACAAGTTGTGTGCAACGTGACTTCAGTTCCACTGCTTTAGGAACAACTACTTAAAGTGACAGAAATCACATAATTATATTGGAATGTTGCACATTTTAACAACCCAATAAACATCCTTAAAAATAAACCTCCTTGTCATGTGTTTGATGGATCTCAACTTATATCTGAGATACGAAACTGAAAGTATGTGCGGATTTAAAATAGATGTTAATCTCACTCACAGTTTTAAAGACTGGCTGAGGAGCAACTTTTTTTTTTCTTTTTTTTTTTTTTAGCATGCATACTATCTCTTAAGCACGTTCTTTCCATCTGTCATAATTCCTGGGTCAAATCCAGGGAAAATCACACAGGAAGTCATTTTGGACAGTTCTCAGGAAAAAAAATAATAATAACTTTTATTTTTAACACAGAGGGGAACTGAGATGTCAAAGCAAAACTTGATTTACAGACTGGAGGATATCATGTATTGCATTTGACTATCATATTACTGCAGTAATAAAATATGCAAATAATTTCTTTTGAGAAATACAATCAATTAAATAGAGGCTTTAAAAAAAATGCCAGTGGCTGTCATTTAATGTCCTTCCACTACTCACCAGAAACCACTTTCTGTTTTAGACCGAGATAAACACATGTTGTGGCGCAAAGGGAGGGCGCAACATTTTGCAGGAGGTCTAAACTCTTGAGAAACTTGCTGTTGGTTTAGCATTTGGCTGTCAACAGCCAGTGGGGCTGACGGAGGCAGAGGGACTGGCACGGAGTAGAACAAGACTCTCGGCAGACAATTGGAACAGGAAGCAAGGAAGGAAGGGGTCTTTCACCCGGAGGAAGACTAGCTAACTCATTGGGATTGTGACAAGACAGCCTCACAATAACTCCAGAGACCACCCATTGTAAGAGCATCACACACACACACACACACACACACACGCAGTTAAAAGCAGAAAAGCAGCAGGAGGGACAAAGCTCAGAGGAACAGGCAGGCTCAGTCCTAATATCAGAAGCTGTTTTTATTTTATTTATTTATTTTTTTACTTCTTTTTTAATACTGATTAAAAAAAATAGCTTTTTGCTTTTATTTCAGCATTTTTTGTTATCTTTCCAAGTTGCAGTGAGACAGAAAAGGGGAATTGGATTTTTCACTTCTCTTTTTTTTGTGAAATCGTGTGCTTTTCACCGCTCTCGTTATTCTGCCAATGCCCACTGTCACAACAGCAGGTAAGCCTCGACTTTTCACTGACACAAAGTATCGGTTGGATGCAAAGAATCGCGTTTCAGAGCAAGCATGGATCATCCGTTGTTTGAAAACATGATTCACGCTGTCGCAGCGCCTGCTCTCGGCTTCAGCGTTGCTCCTTGCATTTCGCACACACTTTCAGGTGGGGTAGTCGTGTCTTCACACAAATATGTTCATCAAGTGACATTTGTTTGGTAATTGCATGACATTTAAATGACAGAACAAAAAAACAACATGATTTGTTAGCAGTAAGTTTAATCATTTATATGAAGGAAACTTTTTTTGTGGAAAAATTGTGTTTTAGTTCAAAAGTTCTCCTGTATTGTTAGAATGGCTTGAATCTACTGTCTTTATCTTCAGGACTGATGGATTTACATCAGGTTTTCACCATCTTGGATTTGTTCACAGAAGTTATTAATAAGGGTTACAAAACAGTAGCAGCTTTGCAGTCCACAGGGGTAATTATGTTTAACTTCTAGAAGAAGGACACATGTAGATTTTTCTAAATCGGTGTAAAAAAAAAGAAAAAAAAAGAAGAACAAATAATAGCTGATAAAGCATGCGCTTCTTGGAAAAGTTTAGTTTTTGCTTCTACTGGAAGTTATTGTATTGAACAGCCTACTTTACATGTATTAAAATTACCATACAATGTCACAGATTTCCTGGAAGTAGTCATTGCTTCCCTTTGCCATCTTGTACGTTGGTAGCTTTGTTGTGGTAGTTTATGCCCATGTATCAGTAAGGGGGGTTGTATGTGGAATGTGGCAACAAACGAGTCAAAGTTATTTTCTATTATGTAGTCAACAGCAGAAAAATTTGCAATTTAATGACCAAACATAATGTAAAATAGGGATTTCAACCAAAAAAATGGGATTGGGGTGCGACATACGATATTAGTCAAATTGGACTTTCTTTTTTTAAATGAAAAATGAAACTACAACAAAAGCATAAACCAATACGTCATGGTTCAAGTACTTAAGTACGAGTTCTTTATTATACAAATAAAACCTAGAAGCTGGACAAGATGAAACTAAAGTGCATCTATGCAAAATGTGGGGACAAATTGAGGAAGTGACAAATTGACCACAAACCATTCTTAGTCAAAAGATGAAAGTTCGGGTGGTACATCCAAAAATTCTCAACAGCACTTCATCAGTTTCACTTCATCTGCAAATGCACCTGATGATGAAACTGAAATGGGCTTTCAGTATTACTTTCAATCTTCGTTATGTGACTGGTCACATATGGTCACATAACGAAGATCGTCTTTTCAAAGGTTCACTAAGGATCGGAAGATGAACACCACAGTGAATGTCTCCTTGGAGTGTATCAGAGATCCCCGTGTGACATCGGTGATATTCCCAGTTCTATACAGCATTCTTTGTGTCGTAGCCCTTGTGCTGAACTCTTTAGCCGCGTGGATCTTCTTCAGAATTCCCAGCACCACAACTTTTCTGGTCTTCTTAAAAAATGTGGTAAGCTCTTACTTAAGAACATAAGTTACTATTGATACAGAGTGGTTGGAAACAATAATAATAATAATAATAATAATAATAAAAATACATTTCACGCTTTACCAACAGGTGGTGGCCGACTTGCTGATGTCTCTAACCATCCCTATCAAAATCTTGAGTGATGCAGGAGTGGGTTCCTTGCAGCTACGTGCCTTCCATTGCAGATTCTCTGCTGTCCTTTTCTACATCACCATGTACATCAGCATCTTATTGCTGGGCCTCATCAGCTTGGACCGCTTCCTGAAGATCGTAAGGCCCTTTGGAAAGTGTGTCCCGCAGAAGGTTCGGGTTGGCCAGAGGCTGAGTGCAGCAGTATGGATTGTAATGCTGTCTCTGGCCCTGCCCAATGTCATTCTCAGCAACCAGCCCCCTAAAACCTCGAGGGGCAAACTGAAATGCTCCTCCATGAAGGGCGAAGCGGGCAAACTATGGCATGCGGGATTCAACTACTTCTGCCAGGTAACCACTATACAAATATTCTGAGAAACAAGTTTTATTTGGACTCCAACAGTTATTTGATGTATCCAATAGAAAGTCATCCCCATGCTTGAGAACTAAGCATTTAAAAGCAACTGCTTCAACTCCTAGCAAAGGCAGAGCATTCATTAATCAACTCATCTACCGCATCACTTATTTAGAATATTCATTTTTCACATAAAAGGAATCAAATCTGCACAGACTGAGAACTACTTTCAGTCAGGCCTGATCCACTAACAACTTGTAAAAATGTGACGCCAGATGACTGGTTGTGCTTCATGGCTTATTTATTTCTGTTTTAGGTCATCTTTTGGTGCACATTTGCCTTGATGGTGTTTTGCTACACGTTCATCAGCAAGAAGGTCTATGAGTCATACAAAGCCTCAAAGAGCAAATCTCATGCTGCAAATAGAAGAACCAAAGCCAAAGTGTTTGTGGTGGTGGGGGTATTTTTCGTCTGCTTTGCCCCTTTCCATTCTGTAATCGTGCCCTATATGCTGACTCAAACACGCAGACTCAAACTTGCAGACTGCCGAGCAGAGAGCGCACTCTACATCGCCAAGGAAACCACACTGTGGCTGTCTGCAACTAATGTCTGCCTTGACCCGCTTATTTACGTCTTCCTGTGCAAAGTGTTCAGAAAGAGACTGATGACCATGATCTGCAAAGACCCCAAGGAGTCTTCCAAATCCTCATTGACGCACATGGAGATGTCACCAGTGGACCACACTACCAGGCTGTCACTCAATGACACATCGCACATCAATCAATGCACATCAGCCTCAAGCTTCGACTGCTGACGTCTTTCATACCTGGACGACTGTTTACTGTTCGTTCTGTTAGAAAGCTTGCACAAACTCTTAAAATGAGCCGACTGTGAATGGACTCGGACAAATCGGATGTGCCAGTACTTTCAGTGCCTGTGGTTTCAGCGAATGTCGTGCAAAAATGTTTTTTGCTTACTCATCTGACATATTTCCTTAACAATGCTTACTGTCAATGTCTGCATCCTGTGGATTAATCTTGCTCAAACGGCACTTTCCCTTTGTTTCAGACTTACTGTATTGGGGTGAAAATAATTTTGACAGAACACATTTTAAAATCTACTTGTCAAAGAAGAGCTAAATAAAAACTGTAGCAGACCAGAATCTGTTAGGGCAACCTGATGACGAAAAAAATGTGGTACTAATCATTGGATTACTAATATTTTTGCATAAGCGCGATATATTCATGTCTTAGTCGCACAGTAGTCATTTTATTTCTATAAAGCTCATTTGAATAATTATGTAGCTTTAGCGGATGATACCACACTTTTTACATGAGGTAAAGGCTGTGGTATACCAGCTATACCAGCTTTCAGATGTAACTCGAAACTAGTTTTGCACATGAAGATCTAGCTTTCAGATTCCAGATCTGCGTTTCGGGGCTTGAATTAAGCATCTCAGAAAAACAAAGCAAATCAGAAAAGGGGGTCAGATTACCAGCTGTTGTGAGCTGGCTGCAGGTTATTGGAAAAGAACATACCTGCTATATTGTACTCTTACAAAACTACTGGTAACTGAAATAACATGGCGTTCCAGTTAGTTTCTGTAAGCACTAATGAGACCATAGGGCAGATTTTATGATAAGTGACCCAGTTCTGCATGTTTGCAGTGCTGTTTTAGTTTCATGTGCCTTAAGTGAGGTTGTAATATTTACTGGAAATTTGATCAGAAATAATATCACCATTATGGAGGGATTGGTACCAATTTTGTTTTTTGTTTTTTTTAGGATTGTTGTTCCATTTCTACCACAGAAATGTTCCAAGTGCAGAGAATTGTACATTTTATGTTGTATTCTGAAGTACTTTTTAATCACCATAGATTTTTTTTCTGTTATTACAAACAAAATCTATTTGAGTTTTTACTGCCATGTTTCACAGTAAAAGGTTGTAATAATTAAAGACAACTCATAGCGATTGTCTTTACAAGTGCTCTGAAAAGATTGCCACAAAAACTCTTTCGGTCGTAAACTAATCTTGACTGATCTATCTTCAAAAGACTGTTTTCTTCTTTTCTTATTACATGCAAATATGTAATATTTGTAAAAAAAAAAAAAAAAAAAGTCAAGTATTTCACTGACAAAATTATAAGTCATTATAAGTAAATAACATTTTACTTCAAAGGTTAGATCTTATAATAAATTCACCCCAAATTTTGGAGAACTAGTTTATGCATGGAGAACTGATGGTACTAGAAGTCACTGTTTTGCTGGTTCACTCTAACCTGAACTGTTTCTCTGTAAAGTTGTTTTTCTGATTGTAATGCACATGTGTATTTAATGTCTGCATATCATTTTATTTATATTTATGGATAATTATTTTTCATAACTTTTTTATTAACATTGTCCAGTGGCATAAAAAAAAGTAAAAAAAAAATAAGAATGGAAAAAAAAAAGTATTTATTTTTAATAAATAACACAACATCACATTACAAACTGGGAGCTTAAATGTTGAGACAGGGGCGGGAAATGTCAAAAGAGCCAGATGAACTAATCAGAGGAGATGTGGAACAGCTGCGTCCGAATGAAAGCAGCAAAACGGAGGAATAGATGAACACAAACGGAGATGAACTGAGGCTCAAAGGATCCACAAACCAAAAAAAAAAAGAATCAAATATAATAACCTAATATGCAGAAATGAAGAAAATAAACAGAATTAATAGTGAAATAATAAACACAAAGAAAGAAATGAGTTGATATAGCAAAACCCTACTTATAATAATCAACAAATGGTGTTGGCAAGATCTTTTCTAACCATAATAAAAGCTCAAACACATGAGAAAAGAGTTCGTCAGGAAGGAACTGGCCATGATTGGCCTACATTGTCAAGGAAACCACACGGTGGGTGACCTGACAGAGATAATGCCACTGAAAGAATGGCTGCATTTTGACGACAAGTGCGAAGAGGGGTAATGTGGACAAATTCAATTTATCACATTTTTGTGTGCTATTCTGCAGCCCAGCTAGAAATAAAATACAGAAAAAGTACACAAAATAAATGAAGTATAATACCAGTACTCCTTTTAATACAGTTATTTCCAAAAAGATTACTAAATCTTGTGAATACAAAAAATTGTAAACTGCAAATTGAAATTATTGACTTGGATTTCAAATATGGTGCTTATGTGGTGTACTGACCGGGGCCCACCTCTTATCTGTTGATGGAAACGGTTCCATCCTATATGATATCGTATATTCCAGTACAAATGACAAAACAAGCTCAGGAAATTGTGAGACTTAAATAGAAAGACTTTGCATCTTCTGAAGAACTTGTGTGTTTCTGACCAAGGGAGCATTAGAAGCACAGACGACACCAGTGTTATTGCATAAAAATAGCTTCCTGATTAGCTTTACAGCTCAGGGTTTAAGCAACATCCACCCTGAAGCATGGTCCAATGTATGAAGGTGTAAAACTAAACGTTGCTGCGAGCTTTTGACTCCACCGGTCTCGTTACTCCGTCGGCGTTCAATTAAACCAGGAGAGACAAAAAATGCAAATGTGAGATAGAATGACTTTCTCCAACTCTGCCACTACCAAGAAGATAGATCTCAAAACATTCACAAACTAGTTCTGCAGGATTAATGTCACCTGCCCCCTGGCTTATAACAGTGTGTGCATGTGAGTTTGATTAATGCAATAATGACATATAATCTCTCTCCAACCCACTCTCTATCAGTTATGAAAGAAGCTGATATTTGGGCAGGAAATTAATGAGCTGCAGAGCGACCGGAGCGGCGACCGTGGCTACAGGAAGCGCAATTTGTCACCCTTAGATTAAATTCTCTGACAGATGACCCTGTAATCGTGAACTACTGGAATTTTTAAATGACATTCACGGAAATTAAATCCACCATGTTGGAGAGTAAGAAGAATGAAAATGAATGTCCATAAAGTCTGGTCAGAAGGAAAAGGCAAGAGTTCACTACAACCGGGTGTGTGGTGAAACAGTGAAGATGAGAAGCCACACGTCTGCAGATAAGCAAATCACAAATCAGGAAGTTTCTACAAGTTTCAGATAGCAGCAGAAACATGGATAAACAGAGAAAGACATTCATGAACGCGACAGAAGCGACAAAAAATTTTGTCGCTTGATAATGCTTGAACATTATCGAGAAATGTTCAAGCATTTCTCGATAAAGTCCAAATTACAAAGGAAAAATTGTACCCAACCTGGTCCGCCTCACTTTTAGTCTCGCAGCAAAACAAGTGACTTGACTTTTAGGATGTCGCTCAGCTGAAACAGTTGTTGATCACCCAACCAACCACAGGGTAAGCCTGTGGGGAAAGTTTCTGAACCCAGTAGCGCAGCTGTGCAGCTTGCAAAACAACTCCCTCGTGTTTATGTGTGTTACAGAGAGTGAAAAAAGAAAAAAAAGAAAATATATTTTGTTCAGCGGAAAGAATGTTTAGTACCTCGTTAACATGTATCTGGTTATTTTCAAACCTTGCTTTTGAACAAACAAGCTTAATGTCGTCAGTTATATTGAATAAAGTTGTAGATTTAAGGAACATTGCTGCACAGTTTAATCACAGGAAAATTGAACTGCCCAGCTGGTTTTACATGCTAAATTACACATTTTACTGACATTACACTGAAATAAGTTTGCACACTCTCAACTTTGGAGCTGGATAAACCACCGCTACTGATAATAAAAGCTATTAGGTAATCAGATAAACAATATGGTACACCGAATATGAACAAATTTCAGGAACCTTTTCAATCTATATATTAAAAAGAATTCAAATGGACCTAAGGTGAATGGGTGTCACAAATATAAAACTACACATAGTACATTTGGAATATCTAAAAGGAAATCAACAGCATGTATAAGAAACAAGAACATGCAAATGCAAAAGAAAAAAGCACCATGAACACATTTCCTGTGCTTTACTGATGTAAAGAAGCACTTAAAATCAAATTTTATCATTCAGTCTATTTTAAATACATTTATATTCTGCTTGGTTTAAGAGGGATTTGCTCATTCATTTGGAGGACAAATACAATCTAATGCAGTCAATGTATTCTTTTTTCTTGCATACGACCAAAACCCATCTCAACCACTAGAGGGCAGCAGAACATTGAAACAGGTGTCGTCTTTGTTCTACAGCGTAACCTACTGAATCTGATTTACGTTCTGATTTGTAATGTCCCCGGGCTCTAATTAGACCGTCTCACTTGTGTTTGTTCTTTATCTTCTGGCAGTAAATTAAATACTTATTTTGTTTTCATTAAGATTTATTAGTCAGTTAAATGGAATTTAACTTATAACACAATGGGACATAAAGTCAGTTGTCCCATCCATTCAATGGCTGATTGCACAGAGGTCCTACCACCACCACAAACCCTGTAACAGTAACTTTGAGCTACAAGTGTTTTTTTTTGTTTGTTTGTTGTTGTTTTTGTTTTTATTTTGTTGATGTGCTATATTGTGTAAAACAGGTTTCTGATTTGTGTAAATGCGTGCGCATACGATAAGTTTCAGAGAAAGCCGTACCAGAATATTGTCTCTACAGACAAGGGCACATTTCGTAAGAAATAAGACTTTCCATTTGTAATTGCTCACACTTCCACCTGCTTCAAAAAGACAAGTGGTAAAATCTTAATCAGTTTTGTACTTTTGTAGAAATATGTTTTTTCAAATATCATGACCAAAAATCACGTTTTCTGTGTCATTGTAAAAAGAGTGCTCACTCCCCCGTTGTGTAAATGTTGCCGATAAATAGTCAATACACCTTTAACCCCTGGGAACATCCATATATGGTGCTCACATCCGGTTTTGAATGTCGACAATAGCTTTTCAAAATTCCTTATCCACTTATTAAAATGCAAAAGCGGAGCATTATTTCTTTATCTTTTATTTTGTACCTATATCTTGCTGACGTTCTGATGGTTTTCTGTCCAAAAATACAGTTTACATCAAGAATGGTAAAGACGCCGTGAATGTTTAACTTAAAAAAGGCAAAAGAACGTTAACAAATATCTCCCCGCCATTTCATTATCTGCTGCAGCGCAAAACTATGTAAAAACCAAACATCTATCCCATAGTTCAACGCGCGCTCCCGCGACGTGCCCGCTTCAATTTAAAGCCACGTGATCTCTCCGGTTGGGTCATATGATCCTCCTCCAGTTCTGTGCCAGCTTTCCTCAAACAACAGCTGAACATGGCGGATTTTGAGGAGCGGCGGTCGCTGTTGGGAGACGAAAATGAAGACCGAGGCCCCGGAAGACAACTGTCCGCCATCTGCGACCCCAGCCACGTCCTACACCGAGTGGTCGTCCTGATTTTTATGTGCTTCCTGGGATTCGGTGAGCAGCTGTGGAGATGTTTGCATGGCACAAAGTGAAAGCAAGTCTTGAAACATTTCCAGAGGGCTTGGAATGGGATTGTTGTGTTTCTCTAAAGTGAAAAATAATACGTTCACATTATGTGATACTTTTTGGCGTTTATTTCAGGGAGCTACTTCTGTTATGACAACCCAGCAGCACTTCAAACTCAAGTCATACAGGTAATTCAGCCTCTTGGCGTCCACTATTGAACACCGTCGTAGAAATGTTAGTTTCCTTTTCTTTTCTTTTTTTTATCCCCAATTGAGAAGTCAACTCAATGAATTTCACGACGCATTCCGAGGAACTTTTATCTTCTGCGTTGCTAACATGCCTATTAATTTTAAAATGGCTTACTTACTGAACAAGTTTTGTTTTCCTTTTCTGTTTCCAGGATATGAACTTGAACACTGCTGAGTTCATGCAGCTGTATGCCTGGTATTCCTGGCCCAATGTGGTCCTCTGCTTCTTGGGAGGATTTCTCATCGACAGGGTTTTTGGCATCAGGTACGATAGAGAACCAGGTTGCTCTGGTTTTGTGCCAAATCCTCACCTTGCATCCTTGCAGTGAAAGAAGTGAAACCTTTTTTTTTGAATGCCGTCTTGATTGAGTTTTGTTGCGCATTCTTGTTTTCTGTAGGCTTGGAACCATCATCTTTTCCCTATTTGTCTGTGTTGGGCAGGTTGGTTTGTGTTAAACTCTTGATGTGAAATTGTCACTTGAAGTTTTTTTTTTTCTTCTTCTTCTTCCTTTTAACTATGTTTTGTTTTGAAACGTCTTCACAGGTAATATTTGCAGCTGGAGCGTGGTCCAATCATTTTTGGCTAATGGAAGCTGGACGCTTTGTATTTGGGTAAAAACATTTAGCTTTTCAGAATCTATTTTGGTCACTAAAAATTAATATGTAATTTTTCACATTAGCACAAAATCCAACATCTTTTTAGCTTTATTCAATTGATCACCTCACTTAAATTCTCATATTTACCCAATTAAATCAAAATCTCCAAAATGGAGTATAGCTTGACAGACGTACAAGCTCTTTATACCAAAAGTTAATCAGTTTTTCCACTTTCACACAGAACTAACATGTTTTTTTTTGTTGTCATTTTTTTTAAACTGTTTTCTTTGGTAGTATCGGCGGAGAGTCTCTAGCCGTGGCCCAAAACACGTATGCAGTCAACTGGTTCAAAGGCAAAGAGCTCAATCTGGTGTTTGGTCTTCAGCTGAGCATGGCTCGACTGGTATGGACTTTTTATTTTTTTTAATTTAATTACATTTTTTAATCTTTGCATCCATTGGGGATGATTAATTAGTTTGCAAACTTGAGTTGTTCACCATTTTGATACATCATAACCTCATGTTTTTCCAATAGGATGTTTCATGACAAACCATAACAAGGTAGTTCAAAATTGGGAAATGGTTGGGAAAATGATTTTTTTCAGAATATTTTACAAGTAATCTGAAATATGATTTGGTCCAATTGTACTTGGCTCCCAATGAGTAAATGCTTTTCTACAGCTGCAAATCTTTTGGTGTATGCCTGTCCCAGTTTTTCATCTCTATAGACAAACATCTTTGCACATTTTTCTTTGTAAAAATTGCAGACGGATAACATGGAGAGCGTCTGTGAATCTAGATCTTCACAGATCTGGCCGCAGATTTTTGGGAAATTTTAACACTTGAATATGGTTTGATGATCTAAGACATTCGAGAATGCTGTGCAGTGAAACTACTCAAAATTATCCTGGTATCGTCTATTGATATTGCTCATATATCTATTGCAACTTAATATATACTATTGATTTATCACCCTGCCCTAAGACAACTTAATACTAAGACTACACTTTACAAAAGTGAACTCCAATTTACTCCAAGTTAACTTCCCAATGTTAACTTATAGTTAAAATGCACTACATTTTACCAACGGGTATCAAAGTAAAGGGGGCCGAATACACACACACACACACGCCAAGTTTTTCCAGATTTTTATTTGAAACGATGTCAGATTTTTCCTCCACTTCACAGACGTGTACCAATTTGTGTTCGGTTATTATAGATGCCAGATGAAATGTATCTAGGCTTGTGATTTGACTGTCCTTTACATCAAGGTGTGTGAATACTTTAGCAAGGTGCTGGTAGGTGTAAAGAGACGCCGTCTGCTCTCCTTTCCCGTAGGGCAGCACAGTGAACATGAACATCATGGGCTGGGTCTACAGTAAAGTTGCGGTCGCTGTCGGTTCCTCTGGACACACGACCCTCGGGATATCACTCATGATAGGTAAGTAATACACAGTTGTGTGTAAAACCGCTGGCTTCGCTTGGGTAGGAGATGGAGTTTAACCCGAGCTTCTGGTTACATGTTTTCGTCGCCGTATGCGTCCGACTTGCCGAGCCCTCCGCTCGTCTCGGGTAACGCAGCCGAGCAGAAAAGGGAACTAAAAGTGCCACTCGGCACCTCGGATGAGTCATGTGGGGTGTGAAAAGCTTTTTCTCGGCCGTGCAAAAGCGCTTCTACTTTTGCTCATATTTGAAGTACTGTTGGTTAAACTTTAACTCGATCATCTGACCGTTACTCAGCTGTCAGGAAATGTTAAAATTATTTCGTGTTGTGTTCTTGAAGTCTTGAGACACTTTGTTTTTTTGTTTTTTTTTCTTCCTGTTAGCGGCTGGAACCTGTGTGTTTTCTCTAATCTGTGCCTTGGTGCTGGGATTTCTGGATAAGAGAGCAGAGAGGATCCTTCACAAGGAACAGGGGAGAACGGGTAATGTGAAGATAATGCCTTTGTTTTTATCTTTGTTCTTGCTTAACACTCATCTGTCAATACAAATCGATCCAGATTACAAAAAATGCAAGGTTGTCTTTTTTGTTTTTTTAGCTGAACTGATAAGTCTTTGTCTTATGTGCTGAGATTGATTTTTATTTATAAATTCCTTGTGATACCCAGATAATTCCAGGACTTTGAGGTAAGCAACTGAAACTGATGCACATATTTATCTTCTGTTTTAGGCGAAGTTATAAAGCTGACTGACGTGAAGGATTTCTCCCTGTCCCTGTGGCTCATCTTCATCATTTGTGTGTTTTACTATGTCGCCATTTTCCCCTTTATTGGACAGGGCCAGTAAGTATTTTTACCTTTTCCCCTCACTAAGATGCACAAATCTTATCT
>NW_006800136.1:882244-897448 GCF_000485575.1 Poecilia formosa
TGGATAAACCACCGCTACTGATAATAAAAGCTATTAGGTAATCAGATAAACAATATGGTACACCGAATATGAACAAATTTCAGGAACCTTTTCAATCTATATATTAAAAAGAATTCAAATGGACCTAAGGTGAAAGGGTGTCACAAATATAAAACTACACATAGTACATTTGGAATATCTAAAAGGAAATCAACAGCATGTATAAGAAACAAGAACATGCAAATGCAAAAGAAAAAAAGCACCATGAACACATTTCCTGTGCTTTACTGATGTAAAGAAGCACTTAAAATCAAATTTTATCATTCAGTCTATTTTAAATACATTTATATTCTGTTTGGTTTAAGAGGGATTTGCTCATTCATTTGGAGGACAAATACAATCTAATGCAGTCAATGTATTCTTTTTTTCTTGCATACGACCAAAACCCATCTCAACCACTAGAGGGCAGCAGAACATTGAAACAGGTGTCGTCTTTGTTCTACAGCGTAACCTACTGAATCTGATTTACGTTCTGATTTGTAATGTCCCCGGGCTCTAATTAGACCGTCTCACTTGTGTTTGTTCTTTATCTTCTGGCAGTAAATTAAATACTTATTTTGTTTTCATTAAGATTTATTAGTCCGTTAAATGGAATTTAACTTATAACACAATGGGACATAAAGTCAGTTGTCCCATCCATTCAATGGCTGATTGCACAGAGGTCCTACCACCACCACAAACCCTGTAACAGTAACTTTGAGCTACAAGTGTTTTTTTTTGTTTGTTTGTTGTTGTTTTTGTTTTTATTTTGTTGATGTGCTATATTGTGTAAAACAGGTTTCTGATTTGTGTAAATGCGTGCGCATACGATAAGTTTCAGAGAAAGCCGTACCAGAATATTGTCTCTACAGACAAGGGCACATTTCGTAAGAAATAAGACTTTCCATTTGTAATTGCTCACACTTCCACCTGCTTCAAAAAGACAAGTGGTAAAATCTTAATCAGTTTTGTACTTTTGTAGAAATATGTTTTTTCAAATATCATGACCAAAAATCACGTTTTCTGTGTCATTGTAAAAAGAGTGCTCACTCCCCCGTTGTGTAAATGTTGCCGATAAATAGTCAATACACCTTTAACCCCTGGGAACATCCATATATGGTGCTCACATCCGGTTTTGAATGTCGACAATAACTTATTTTGTACCTATATCTTGGTGACGTTCTGACGGTTTTCTGTCCAAAAATACAGTTTACATCAAGAATGGTAAAGACGCCGTGAATGTTTAACTTCAAAAGGCAAAAGAACGTTAACAAATATCTCCCCGCCATTTCATTATCTGCTGCAGCGCAAAACTATGTAAAAACCAAACATCTATCCCATAGTTCAACGCGCGCTCCCGCGACGTGCCCGCTTCAATTTAAAGCCACGTGATCTCTCCGGTTGGGTCATATGATCCTCCTCCAGTTCTGTGCCAGCTTTCCTCAAACAACAGCTGAACATGGCGGATTTTGAGGAGCGGCGGTCGCTGTTGGGAGACGAAAATGAAGACCGAGGCCCCGGAAGACAACTGTCCGCCATCTGCGACCCCAGCCACGTCCTACACCGAGTGGTCGTCCTGGTTTTTATGTGCTTCCTGGGATTCGGTGAGCAGCTGTGGAGATGTTTGCATGGCACAAAGTGAAAGCAAGTCTTGAAACATTTCCAGAGGGCTTGGAATGGGATTGTTGTGTTTCTCTAAAGTGAAAAATAATACGTTCACATTATGTGATACTTTTTGGCGTTTATTTCAGGGAGCTACTTCTGTTATGACAACCCAGCAGCACTTCAAACTCAAGTCATACAGGTAATTCAGCCTCTTGGCGTCCACTATTGAACACCGTCGTAGAAATTTTAGTTTCCTTTTCTTTTCTTTTTTTTTATCCCCAATTGAGAAGTCAACTCAATGCATTTCACGACGCATTCCGAGGAACTTTTATCTTCGGCGTTGCTAACGTGCCTATTAATTTTAAAATGGCTTACTTACTGAACAAGTTTTGTTTTCCTTTTCTGTTTCCAGGATATGAACTTGAACACTGCTGAGTTCATGCAGCTGTATGCCTGGTATTCCTGGCCCAATGTGGTCCTCTGCTTCTTGGGAGGATTTCTCATCGACAGGGTTTTTGGCATCAGGTACGATAGAGAACCAGGTTGCTCTGGTTTTGTGCCAAATCCTCACCTTGCATCCTTGCAGTGAAAGAAGTGAAACCTTTTTTTTTGAATGCCGTCTTGATTGAGTTTTGTTGCGCATTCTTGTTTTCTGTAGGCTTGGAACCATCATCTTTTCCCTATTTGTCTGTGTTGGGCAGGTTGGTTTGTGTTAAACTCTTGATGTGAAATTGTCACTTGAAGTTTTTTTTTTTCTTCTTCTTCTTCCTTTTAACTATGTTTTGTTTTGAAACGTCTTCACAGGTAATATTTGCAGCTGGAGCGTGGTCCAATCATTTTTGGCTAATGGAAGCTGGACGCTTTGTATTTGGGTAAAAACATTTAGCTTTTCAGAATCTATTTTGGTCACTAAAAATTAATATGTAATTTTTCACATTAGCACAAAATCCAACATCTTTTTAGCTTTATTCAATTGATCACCTCACTTAAATTCTCATATTTACCCAATTAAATCAAAATCTCCAAAATGGAGTATAGCTTGACAGACGTACAAGCTCTTTATACCAAAAGTTAATCAGTTTTTCCACTTTCACACAGAACTAACATGTTTTTTTTTGTTGTCATTTTTTTTAAACTGTTTTCTTTGGTAGTATCGGCGGAGAGTCTCTAGCCGTGGCCCAAAACACGTATGCAGTCAACTGGTTCAAAGGCAAAGAGCTCAATCTGGTGTTTGGTCTTCAGCTGAGCATGGCTCGACTGGTATGGACTTTTTATTTTTTTTAATTTAATTACATTTTTTAATCTTTGCATCCATTGGGGATGATTAATTAGTTTGCAAACTTGAGTTGTTCACCATTTTGATACATCATAACCTCATGTTTTTCAATAGGATGTTTCATGACAAACCATAACAAGGTAGTTCAAAATTGGGAAATGGTTGGGAAAATGATTTTTTTCAGAATATTTTACAAGTAATCTGAAATATGATTTGGTCCAATTGTACTTGGCTCCCAATGAGTAAATGCTTTTCTACAGCTGCAAATCTTTTGGTGTATGCCTGTCCCAGTTTTTCATCTCTATAGACAAACATCTTTGCACATTTTTCTTTGTAAAAATTGCAGACGGATAACATGGAGAGCGTCTGTGAATCTAGATCTTCACAGATCTGGCCGCAGATTTTTGGGAAATTTTAACACTTGAATATGGTTTGATGATCTAAGACATTCGAGAATGCTGTGCAGTGAAACTACTCAAAATTATCCTGGTATCGTCTATTGATATTGCTCATATATCTATTGCAATATATACTATTGATTTATCACCCTGCCCTAAGACAACTTAATACTAAGACTACACTTTACAAAAGTGAACTCCAATTAACTCAAAGTTAACTTCTCAATGTTAACTTATAGTTAAAATGCACTACATTTTACCAACGGGTATCAAAGTAAAGGGGGCCGAATAAACACACACGCCAAGTTTTTCCAGATTTTTATTTGAAACGATGTCAGATTTTTCCTCCACTTCACAGACGTGTACCAATTTGTGTTCGGTTATTATAGATGCCAGATGAAATGTACCTAGGCTTGTGATTTGACTGTCCTTTACATCAAGGTGTGTGAATACTTTAGCAAGGTGCTGGTAGGTGTAAAGAGACGCCGTCTGCTCTCCTTTCCCGTAGGGCAGCACAGTGAACATGAACATCATGGGCTGGGTCTACAGTAAAGTTGCGGTCGCTGTCGGTTCCTCTGGACACACGACCCTCGGGATATCACTCATGATAGGTAAGTAATACACAGTTGTGTGTAAAACCGCTGGCTTCGCTTGGGTAGGAGATGGAGTTTAACCCGAGCTTCTGGTTACATGTTTTCGTCGCCGTATGCGTCCGACTTGCCGAGCCCTCCGCTCGTCTCGGGTAACGCAGCCGAGCAGAAAAGGGAACTAAAAGTGCCACTCGGCACCTCGGATGAGTCATGTGGGGTGTGAAAAGCTTTTTCTCGGCCGTGCAAAAGCGCTTCTACTTTTGCTCATCTTTGAAGTACTGTTGGTTAAACTTTAACTCGATCATCTGACCGTTACTCAGCTGTCAGGAAATGTTAAAATTATTTCGTGTTGTGTTCTTGAAGTCTTGAGACACTTTGTTTTTTTGTTTTTTTTTCTTCCTGTTAGCGGCTGGAACCTGTGTGTTTTCTCTAATCTGTGCCTTGGTGCTGGGATTTCTGGATAAGAGAGCAGAGAGGATCCTTCACAAGGAACAGGGGAGAACGGGTAATGTGAAGATAATGCCTTTGTTTTTATCTTTGTTCTTGCTTAACACTCATCTGTCAATACAAATCGATCCAGATTACAAAAAATGCAAGGTTGTCTTTTTTGTTTTTTTAGCTGAACTGATAAGTCTTTGTCTTATGTGCTGAGATTGATTTTTATTTATAAATTCCTTGTGATACCCAGATAATTCCAGGACTTTGAGGTAAGCAACTGAAACTGATGCACATATTTATCTTCTGTTTTAGGCGAAGTTATAAAGCTGACTGACGTGAAGGATTTCTCCCTGTCCCTGTGGCTCATCTTCATCATTTGCGTGTTTTACTATGTCGCCATTTTCCCCTTTATTGGACAGGGCCAGTAAGTATTTTACCTTTTCCCCTCACTAAGATGCACAAATCTTATCTGTCAAGTTGGCATCATTTATAGTAAAAAAAAAAACAAAAAAAAAAACATGTCTGAATAGTGCTCCTTATCTGTCCTCAACCATGTGGTATAAAATATGGAAGATATCATTCAAATGATGTGATCCACTTTTGTTTTTGTTTTTTTTAAAGCTTTTTAAAAAAAATCCATTTAATCATCACCCTAGTCAGTTTTCTCCTCATCACAAAACATTGCACCTTTTTATTGATGTCCCACTTTATTGTTAGGCTGAGTTCTAGTTTCACTTTGGGCCAACATTTTAAAAAAATGGTTATCGGTAACAATATAAAGTGTTACTTCTGTAATGAAGAAGTAAATCCACACACTTGTGAACTCTGACCACTGAAGCACAGTTGTTTTGTTTTTTTTCTAAAGAACTCTCCCAGTTCCTCATTGTTTAAAACCATAAAGCACGGTCGTTTAAAAGCTATGGGATAGTATGAGAGTTACATAGTAAACCATGACACAGAGATGTCTAAACTATATGTATGTTTTTGTTATTTCAACCAGATACCCAACCACTTTAAAATGATATATACTGAAGCTTGCTAGTGTTACAGTTGGAGCCCTCAGATAAAATCCCACTGCACTGAACTCCACTGAAAACCTGTTTTTTCCACCAAATGTTGATTTCTGAACTCTTCCTGAGTTAAAACATTAGTATTCTTGTTTCTAAATGAATATGAACTAGTTTTCTTTGCATTGTTTTAAGTCTGAAAGCGTTGCGTCGTTTTTGTGATTTTGACCATTTCTCATTTTCTGCAAATACAAAATTTTTTGCTCAGAATTTCAGCGACTTGTTGTCAGTAGTACCTATGAAAGGAAATGCATAATTTTAAGTGGTCTCTTATATTTTTTTTTTCCAGGGCTGTATACTAAATTGCAATTGACACCACAATATCCCAATTGCAAAAGAATTTTTATTTTTTAATGATGCGATGTGTAGTTGCATAAGATTATGAATAATATATTTACGATGCAAATTATTTTTGGCTTTTTGATATGTAAGCTACTCGCTTCCAGAAAGTTATCTTCCAAAAAAAACTAAAGTGAACCTTAGATGCAGCACCCAAAATTTATTTTATTTTTTTCTTATTTTTGGTGCCATGCAAAAAATGTCGTCATAGCAACCACTCTCCCCTCTCCTGCTGCCATCCTTTTTTTCTTCCCCTTTATACTGACTGTCACTTTTCTATACAGTTGCATTTGCCCCAGGAATCAAATCCTGCCACAGCAGGTGCTTTATTGCCGGGATGCCTGAACGCAGCGTGTGCATCTCAAAGATGCTCGAAGTTTTGACAAAACTGCTCTTTTTTTTTTTTTTTTTTTTTGCGCCGAATGGAAAAACAAGTTCAATCACACCAAGGAAAGGCAATGGGGCCTAAAAATGGTAATGGGTTTGACAGCTGGCTTTGTAGTGGAGTTGGTTTGCCCTCAATGAAAGGCACAAAGACGAGCCGACGACTGCCACGGCTTTTCTGCGCTTATGAAACAAATGGTTGAAACGCAGATGAGGGGAGAATATTTAACGTTTTAGAGGATTTACTGCCATGGGAATAAAATCACTTTCATCTCCCTCTGTGCTCATATAAGCATAAGAACTTTACATGGAGGTTTGTGCTGCGTCTCATCGCCTTACCCTTTGCCTTTCAGGGTATTCTTTATTGAAAAATTCAACTTCTCCCCAGCACAAGCCAGAGCCGTCAACAGGTAATTAACTTTTTTTTTTTTTTTTATCTTTTCCTTTATAGAGAAATGTGTATTTTTTTATTTTTATTTTGTTTTAGTAGAGTAGTTTTTTTTATTATTATTGTAGAGGCCTAATGTCTGAATATTATTCATGAACACAAGCTACATGAATTTTAGCCACCTTATAACCAAAGGTAATCTTCAATTTGACTTGATCGGTGATGACAATTCTTTGTTTGTTTGAATTGCAATGAAGGCAACAATCAAATCTGGTAAATATTCATCAGTATATGCAGTAAGAACCTCACCAACACAGACAGTAAAGCGAAATAAAGAAACTAGCTTTATTTACAGACCAGCTAAATGGTTTTCTAACTTTCTGAATCACGAGTTAACTCGTGAAGTGGACACATTAACACGGTTAAAGGAGTAAAGTCTGCACAAAAATATCCAACTACCATTCTGCTTTTTCCATCCAATTGCAACTCCTTTTCTTTTTTCTTCATTCCTGAAAGTAACTGAACAATTTTTATTTTTTGATTTTCCAGCATCGTGTACATCATCTCAGCTCCCGCGTCTCCAATTCTCGGCTTTATCGTCGATAAGACTGGGAGAAATATCGGCTGGGTCTTTGCGGCCGTCATCGCAACTCTCTGTGCTCACATGATGCTGGCCTTCACCTTCTGGAACCCGTGGATCGCTATGGTAACGACACACGGTCGCTTTTAATTTTTTTTTTTTTAAATTCAGACTAAAGCGTGTCTCTACAATACAGAAGCCGTTTTGTGTTGCTGAACAAACTGCACATAACAAAAGAAAAATTCTCGGTCCATTTTGCATCGCATTAAACGTCGTCTCCCCTCACCCATTTATTACCTGAACCTTCAGACGATTCATTTAGATGCACCTGTGAAAGCTTCCTCTGCAGGAAGTCTCCTGCCTTACGACGGAGCAGTTGACTGTGCGAACAAAAACAAAGCTTTAATTAAAGCTCTAGATTCAGAACTTAATTGTTTTTCGTTTGAACATTTAGCACGCCACAATTAAATGCCTGATGAACCCCGCTAATATGCATCATTATCCCACTGTGCTCCGAGTGATAAAATTAAGCCGCTTTCCAACTCTGAACGCTTTAGCTTCTGTTGACTACTGCTAAATCCTGAGTGCAAATAACTGAGACTGCATAACTTCAATTTACCGTTCTTTTTTTTTTTTTTTAAATAGATCTAATAGAAATCATTTCTTGTGTTCCAGTCCCTGCTGGGCGTCTCGTACTCCCTGCTGGCCTGTGCGCTGTGGCCCATGGTGGCCTTCGTGGTGCCTGAGCATCAACTGGGAACGGCCTATGGCTTGTACGTACCTTTTGTTTTTTTTAAAATAAGTTTAATATTCTGTTGTTTGGATTAATATATCGACTGAATACTGACGTTGCGTATCCTCCTTGGTTTGCCCACCAGCATGCAGTCCATCCAGAACCTGGGGCTTGCCGTCATCGCGATCGCAGTCGGAGTCATTGTGGATATAAGAGGATACCTGGTGTTGGAAGTGTTCTTCTGCGCCTGCATTTGCAGTCAGTTGGTTTCAGTCTGTCCTCATTTTTTTATTTTATTTTTTTTTAAGCTTTAGCCTGCCTCTGAGTGACATTTTTGTTTGTTCCCTGCACTGATTTCTCCCCACCTTGTCTTGCAGTCGCGCTGATGGCAGTGGTGGGGTTGTACTTTGTGGATTATCTTAAAGGTAGTTGGAGCCTGGAGTTTTTTCCTCCACCTCTGTATTTCTTTCAACTCGTTTTCTCTTGTGCGTCTCCTCATCGCATTTTCATTCTCATGACATCTCTTCACTGTCCCCCGTCATTTTTTTTTTTCCCCCTCGTTTTTTCAGCGTACTCCACCGCTCATCGCCAGACTCACTGCTTTTCTCTATGAACTCTCTTCCCGCAGGTGAAGGTCTGAACCAGTCAGCTGCAGAAAGGGCCAAACTCCAGAAGGAGACAGCTGAACATGCAGAGTGAGTATCCTCAATCCGTCATTTTATCTCAAATGCAAAACGTATATACGCTTGTGCACTTGAGGCTTAATTACTACTCTGAGTATGTTCTTGCAGTAATTGGCCATTTACTTTAGCCGTACACTCCAGCTAACGATTCATCCATTATTGAAATAATCCTCAAATAATTTAGTAACCGCCTCATTGCGATTAGTCGCTCCAGCCTTCACAGGTTAGTTGTAGCCTCTGAGTTTTATATATATATTATTGTATCTGAGCTGCAGATTCATGTACAAACCCCCAAATGCACGTGTCCCATTCAGGGCTGCACAGTCACAACGGCTTAAGGTTTAATGAGCGAACACTAACGGTTTACAAGTCTCAGTAGCACACTTCAACACCCCTTTAGAAATGTTGCATTGAACAGGTTGCCTCATTAGACTTTATTGAGCTTTTAGGTAGCCTTTACAGCACACTTGCTAATAGCCCTTCTGTTTATAAAGGCAAGCATGCTTATTATAAATGTAAATGTTTATGGACTTGTAGTTTTTTTTTTTCTTTGTTTTTTTTTTTTTTGGTTTTTTTTTTTGTTTTTTTTTGGTTCCAAAAAAACAGACACAAACTTAACTAGCAGCCATAAGGTCGCTTAAATTTCCAAAATGAATACATTCTGAATAATTTTCCTATTTGCTGGGTTTAATTGGCCTCCTGCAGTCATTTGCTTAAGGTTCAGGATGTGGGAAATCAAATGTTGGCAAACTGTCTCTGTGCACCCTGTGCTTTTTAAAGTTCGAGTCTCTTGCGACTTTAACCTTACCGATGTGTTTAGGGACGCCAACTGCTTAAACGCTTTGTTTCTAAAACCTTCTTTATCAGGAGTTGATGACCTAATAGAAAAGATGTCTAACGTTATGTGATGTGTTAAAACATGTGGTGTATTAAAAACAGACGTGCGACACTAGATGTGTCCTGAGCAGGAGTTTTTGTCCCAACGTCGATCTTTAGCATGTAAAGCAGCATTTATTGATACAAATGGCTGTTTTTAATCCCAGTCCGGAGTTGTGGCAATTTATGTGCTTAAATACTCAGTAGTTTTTAAAGTGTCGTAAAAGAATACATTTATATAAATTCTTTATTTTTATTAATACTCTGGTTATGTTCAACGTAGTTCTCTCACCACTTTGTTTTTTTGACGGGGAGTAATATTTTGAATTTTGCAGGAATGCACCTTGGAGAGTGTTAGCTTCAGCGCTAAATAAATTCACATGTGACTCTTGCTTACAATTTATCCAGAGAAGTGAGTTGAAGTGCAATGCGAACGCTAGCATTTCATGCAAAATATTTGAAATCATTTTTCCAGGTAAACACGTTGACACAACTTAAGGAAACTGTTCTTACACGAGCTTTCCATTGAACATGACCTGTGACAAGGCTGTTTGTTTTGAGTCTTCTCTTTGTAGATGCAAAGTTTGAGGCGACCTGTTACAGTAGCTCTGCTACCAAGTTACTGGTTTTTAGCATAATCGCCAATTCCGACGTTGGTGCTGATATACTGCGCATCAGTGACTATAAAGCCAGGGAGTTTTCAAACCTTAAATTGATACATTTATTGAAGTAAAAGACTGTTTTGTAGGATTAGGCATTATCCAGCGAAGAGCTCCAAAGATTTATTGGATCAACCCGTCATAAAGATGCAGTTTTGTAACCTGTGCACATTCTTTTATTTATTTTTTTATTTTCTGCAGTGAGCCCTCTGGCTCGCTGCAGGTGCAGCTGATCTGAAACCAGACTGTACATCAACAGGTTTTTGAAGTTATTTACCTTGGAGCTCATATGCCAATCAAACATGCAACAGTTGGAAAACAGATCGAAAACATAGGATTAGATTGGAGCAAACCCATTTACCACCCTCAAACACCATCCAGGAAATATTATTCTTATTTTATGTTTTTGTCTGTTTCTCTTTTGGCTAACCTGCTAGCTTTAAGGTTTACACATTTTGCATGCCACTTCTACACTTCCCATTCATTGCATGAAACGTTTCACAATTGCCAACAGCATTGCATCCCGTCTCTCCAAAGATCTAATATGTCTAACCCGAACTGTGTTGTACTTTGGACATGAGACTCTTTCGGGCTGACTAATATGATCTGATTCATGTTGTGGCTGATGTTTTCCAGATGACGCGGAGCGAACACACATGGTCCTGGGCTTCAGAACCAGCCGGTTGCACTGTCCACCCCAGAGCTTTCAGTCTGCGGCCAATGGGGCGGGACCGCGGTTCTGGCTCCGCCCAGTGACGTCATCTGTGGCTCTTCGCACCTGAACTGACTGGCTGTTGCTTAAACCCCATGTTGATATAAGGACGCTCATGAATGGCAAATCTCAGTTTGGACATGAAAACTACTTCTTCTCACCTGACCACAGTTCATCCTGCTCTTAATAACAACTAACTCATGTGTGTGTGTGTGTACAGCATGAAGGTTATTAACTCCTAGAAACCTACAGTGTTTACAGACCGTCAAGGGGAATGGTGCTCTTACTCCTTTTTTAAAAATCCTTGATTTATTATTTTTTGGTTTTAACTCAGAAAATAAGGTTCGCATTTCAGTTCAACTTTGTGGGTATTGTGTTTCCAGAAGAACTTGTTTAACTTGTCACACGTCGGCGTTATCACTGCCAAGCTAAACTCTCATAATGGAGTCGGCGCACTTATTTTCTCGCTGCAATCTTTAGTCGGATGCATCATTGACCTTTTGGTGGATAATCTCCAGCAGAGCATGACTCATCACTGTTTAAGCTTTATTGCTCTGTTATTTTATCCCCTAAACTCTTTAACCGCTTTTCAATGAGCTATGAAGTTCATAAGAGTTAATTTTCTGTCGCATCATCTATTAATGTGCAGATATAAAAAAAGAAAAAATCGGGCCCGCTTACGAACCCATTTAACTGTGTAATGATGCTCAGCCTTGGTGTCTGTAGTTGCATTTTTTTTTTAACGCAAGTCTTTTTTTTAATATTTAAAAAAAGACTTAAATGTTTCACAGATTTTTGTCGTTTAAACTCGGGTGATTAAGTTGATCGAAGCACTTTCCGAAATTCCTGCTTGCTTCAGACTGTTTGTGCACTTGGCTTTAACAAATTGCATTGTGGCCATGAAGGTGGAGATTACAGTCTCCATTTGCTTGTCGGAGTTGCAGACATGGTCACGGCCCAGTGGGTGATTCTCACCATATTTCTCATATTTTTATGTTGAAGCAAAAATATCTGCTATATATTTGAAAGCGGAGAAAAATCTATTTCTTACATATTGATTGTGGTCATAAAGCCATGTATATTTTATTTAAATGCAAAGAAAAACTAGTGTAACAAAGCACTTTGATAGTTGGAAGAAAAAAAGGCACACTTGAAATGATCAAATTAAGATTAAAAAAATGTGGAAACGCCGATCTGTGTAAATATGGGTGAGAAATGAATTGTGCAAGATTTGTTGAAGCAAAAAACATTCTTGACCATTAAAGTGGTATTTTCATTATGAATTAAATAATTTCCAATCTAAAAACTAAGTTTGAAAACTGAATTGAGTTTGAAGACCACAACCACTATTTAAGAAAAAACAAAGCTTCCAGAAGTAAAAGCCAGGCTATAAAGGTAACTTTTAAAAAAAGAAAAGAAAAAAACCCTCCACACTAGTGAGTCATAGAGGCTGTTTTTTTAATGAGTTAACACTTGTTACATTTAACTGTTGATTTGCTGAAATTATCTGTAAAATACCAATTATACAATGTTTGAAGAAGCAAACACCTGCAACCAAGTGCTGTGACACTTTTAATAAACATAAATTATTTGTTAAACAGTTGAATTCCTCTCTGCTTTTGTTGTTGCTGCAGCAGCATCTCTCTCTGCTGTATTCTGCTCCTACTTCCTCTGCTCGCATTAACGCTCTCGCCGTTGTGGCCGCGTCGTTGTTCCTACAGGAGTAAAAGGCAGCCCAGTATGGTGACGCAGGGTGGACCTGCTAGACTGGCACCCATGTCTGCTTTTGGCTTGCGTAACAGGTACCTTTCCAGGCTGGGAGCACAGGTACGGTCACAATTAGTCAAACGGAGAAAAAGGAAAATGTTTTAAGATTCGCTGTACAATCTCTTGTTCCCTGCGTCTTCTTAAAGGGGGAGGCGGGTTTACTACAACAGTGGGGCTGCTTGGCCTGTGGTCTGTCTTCTGCTTGATTTCTTTTATCCTCTCAGCTCCCAGATCACTGCTCTACCCATCTGTCATCGCTTGCCCACAGGAGCGTTCTGAAATGACGCCCGTCATTCATCTGTCTGCGTCTGCAGCGCTGTGAGCCAACTCTGAGGCTCGAGACCGAGTTTGCACTGAAATAGGACGACGCTTCAAAAGTGTCACGTTTTATACAGAACTGTTTTTTGCACTTTTACCTTTTGATGTTTTCATGTTGCTGACTGTTGACATTTACAGGTGAATCTTTAAGGGGATGACTTTTTATTTTTATTTTTTTTTTTAAGTAATTTCTACTGCATGTTTGCATGTAGACTGTATTTGTTGCACACTTGAGATGCCCTTTTGCAAAGTCGAACCAAAGATGTTTTTTTCTTCCAAGTATTAACCTCAAGGATCACCTTTTTTTAAACCTTTTCTAGATGTATATCCTTTGCAAACAGCAGAGGGCGCCATTTCACTCTGTTTACCACCGACCACGGAATTTCTTTGTTTTAGTCGAGCAATCAATATTTAGTTTGATTTTCTTGTTTCCTAAGCTACCACATGTCACTGGGATAAGGGAGACTAAGAATTGGTTGAATCATTGTGAAATTCTTTTAATGTTGATTATTTTAAAAATATTTGAAATAATAAAAATATTCTTAATCAATTGATGTTCAGTGGATTTTTTTCTCCTACACTTTAAGTTAGCCTAAAAATGTACAATTGAGTTTTTTTTTTGTTTTTTTTTTAAATCTCTGGTTTTGCTCATAACTTTGCAAAGGGGACATTTGAAAAGAAAAGAATAAAGTACGCAGTTTTGTTGAACGACTTACATTTGACAGAGTAAACATGTGCACTAAACTGTTTGCTTTTAAAGTCAAAAACTGACACATTGGCCATTTAATGGACTTGTTCATGGATGGTTAATTTTAGATGTCACCTCTTCCAGAGAGTACACTGATTCTCCCCATTTAATCTGAGCTGAAGCATTTTTTTTTAATTTTTTTTTTTAGTGCAGTTCCAGTATCTCGATGCAACTTTCCTAAGTATTGATTAGAGGCTGCCTAAATGCTATGCTTGACCTATTTGTATTTGTCAAACTGTTGAAAAGCATGTATCATTTCACCTGTCAAAATACCAATTATAAAATGTGCTTATATATATATATAAATATATATTTTTTAATTAAAGCATTTCCACAGTATGATCTTTTTACCACAGTATATTTAGGATAATCTACAGTATTTTATTATTGAAATGTGAAAAAAAAGTTACTTTCAATCTACGTATTTACTTTTATGTTGTTTTATCATATAAATCCCGATTGATTAAATGCATTGACGTTTGTTGTAACCTGACAAAATATGAAAAGTTTCAATGAATACTTTTACAAGTCAAAGTTCTGTTTAAACCTTTGTGTAATTAATGCCTGTGTGTGTGTGAGAGAGTGTGTGTGAGAGAGAGAGAAAGAAAGAAAGAGAGAGAGGTTTAATTGCAGGTGTAGGACTCTACTTCCTCACATCTACAACGTAAATAACGCCGTTTACGTGCAAATAACTTGGACTTAAAGTACTTTTCTTTAAGATAGTCTTAGATTAGAATATAGCGTAGTGGCCATTTGTTTTCCCCAAGAGACAGCTTGGAGAATAATTAAGGCTGCGTGGAAAAAAAAAAAAAAAGCAAAGTTAAGAGATGTCGTCAACACACGCGCTGGCAGCCCTGCGCACACGCTCAGCATCCGATTGGCTGCGAGAATCGTCCAAGTCTGGTCTCTCACCGGCTGCTCCCGACCCAAAGTGCTCACTTCATCTCTGTCTAACTGCGAGGGAACAGGTCGTCATGCTGAGGAGCGGCGCGAACAGGTCGGTGTCGCGTCCAGCGTCGTCTCTGTAATTACACATCTGCTTTTTAGGGCGACTGTTTTCCCGGGTACGACGAGCTCCGTGCACAGGCTGCTTCGGTATGCGCCGATAGGGAGAAAGAAGCCCGTGTAACGTTAGGCACAGCTGGGCGCGGAGCACGCGCTGCTCGTGTACACAGAGCTCCAAGCCGGACGTGTTGATTGGAGAGTTTTAGTCTTTTAACTTGACTGATGTCCTTCCAGAAACATGCATCAAGGGGAGGAGGTGAGGCTGCGCAGCGGGAGTCTGGCTCGCGAGAGGAAGCACCTTGCCTTGTGCATCAATAACAAGGTAAGAGGGTCAGCGGCTTTAATTGCGTGTTAGTGCCGGATGGTTTGTTTTCCTTTACTTTTGGGTGAATGTTCTAAGTGGATGGTGGCGAAATGATTTGTTTTCCTTTTTTTTTCTTTTTCTTTTCTTTTTTTTTGGTGAGAGAACATTGCAGGGATGATGTAATTTACTCAGTAAGTTCATTCGAGCACTGATCAGCAGCAGACACTTCGAAGGTAAGGCAGAGCTGTAATGAATAACACATGGTGGTGCTATACATTGAATATGTTGTTATAAATAGGTATGTTAAAACTATATA
>NW_006800136.1:897458-952205 GCF_000485575.1 Poecilia formosa
AAAGGTAATTATTTTCCATAATGTAATGATAAAAATTAAACGGTCATATATTTTAGATTCATTGCACACCAACTGAAATATTTATTGTTTTAATACTGATAATTTTGGCATACAGCTCATGAAAACCCAAAATCCCTGTCTCAAAAAATTAGCATATTTCATCCGACCAATAAAATAAATGTTTTAATACCAAAAAAGTTAACCTTTAAATAATTATGTTAAGTTATGCATTCAATACTTGGTCAGGAATCCTTTTGCAGCCTTCAATGCTGCATGGAGGCAATCAGCTTGTGGCACTGCTGAGGTGTTATGGAGGCCCAGGATGCTCCGATAGCGGCTTTAAGCTCATCCAGAGTTTTGGGTCTTGCGTCTCAACTTTCTCTTCACAATATCCCACAGATTATCTATGGGGTTCAGGTCAGGAGAGTTGGCAGGCAAATTGAGCACAGTAATACCATGGTCCGTAATACCAGTGGTTTTGGCACTGTGAGCAGGTGCCAAGTTGTGCTGAAAAATGAAATCTTCATCTCCATAAAGTTTTTCAGCAGATGAAAGCATGAAGTGCTCCAAAATCTCCTGATAGCTGCTGCATTGACCCTGCCCTTGATAAAACACAGTGGACCAACACCAGCAGCTGACATGGCTCCCCAGACCATCACTGACTGTGGGTACTTCACACTGGACTTCTGGCATTTTGGCATTTCCTTCTCCCCAGTCTTCCTCCAGACTCTGGTACCTTGATTTCCGAATGACATGCAACATTTTCTTTCATCTGAAAAAAGTACTTTGGACCACTGAGTAACAGTCCAGTGCTGCTTCTCTGTAGCCCAGGTCAGGCGCTTCTGCCGCTGTTTCTGGTTCAAAAGTGGCTTGACTTGGGGAATGAGGGACCTGTAGCCCCTTTCCTACACACGCCTGTGCACAGTGGCTATGGATGTTTCTACTCCAGACTCAGTCCACTGCTTCCGCAGGTCCCCCAAGGTCTGGAATCGGCCCTTCCTCAGGGTCCGGTCACCTCTTCTCGTTGTGCAGCGTTTTCTGCCACACTTTTTCCTTCCCACAGACTTCCCACTGAGGTGCCTCGATACAGCACTCTGGGAACAGCCTATTCGTTCAGAAATTTCTTTCTGTGTCTCACCCTCTTGCTTGAGGGTGTCAATGATGGCCTTCTGGACAGCAGTCAGGTCAGGAGTCTGACCCATGATTGTGGTTTTGAGTAACGAACCAGGCTGGGAGTTTTTAAAAGCCTCAGGAATCTTTTGTAGGTGTTTAGAGTTACTCTGTTGATTCAGATGATGAGGTTAATTGCTCGTTCAGAGAACCTTTTCATGATATGCTAATTTTTTGAGACAGGGATTTTGGGTTTTCAAGAGCTGTTTGCCAAAATCATCAGTGTTAAAACAATAAAAGACCAGAAATATTTCAGTTGGTGTGCAATGAATCTAAAATATATGACAGTTTAATTTTTATCATTACATTATGGAAAATAATGAACTTTATCACAATATGCTAATTTTTTGAGAAGGACCTGTATATATAATTTTGACCTTTCTTCTCAAATTCCATCTCAGTCTCCTTTGCAGTCTGAGTTTTTTTTTTTTATTCCAGGACTGCACCATGTTTAGTTGTAACTATCTTCCCATCAACTCTTGCCAGCTCTCTCCTAGACCTTAACCCTGATAAAAAGAAAAGGATCACCACAGCATGACACTGACACTGCCATGTTTCATTAACATGCAACATTTTACCATTTTAAATGGGAACTCAACTAGACTGCATGTTGTAGTTCAATAACTTGGATCAAATCATAAATTGATCTTGAATCTGTCTGTACAACCAATATTTTTTTTTGTAAAATACCTTGAGACGCCAGTTGTTTTAATTTGGAGGTTTATAACTAAACTGAATTAAATTGAACTGAATTGACTTGTCAGTGCTTTTGACATTGTGAAGATGCATTTAGTGTGATTTTATTTATATTGATAGTTACTCAGTTTGTTTGGAGCAAACACATTTTACACCTAGACTGCAATTTAAAATTTTAGGGAATAACACTTATGAAAATAAAAGGCTTGCTTCCTGCTTTCCTAATGACTTAGTTTTCTAATTCCTCGTTTCTGCCGATCAGGTCAGTGCATTTAGGTACGCTGTTTTGTCCTCCGACGTATGCAGCGTTCAGAAGGGCATTTCCACCGCCAGCTGGACTCTCTTTGGACTTTAAAGTTAAACCCAAATGCCCAATGTGGCGTCCATCCTAGTGTCTCATTCTTGTTGCAACTATTGACATTTTTATATCTCCCAATTGTGTGACCCCATGTAGCTCTTCCCTAACCATACTACACCGTTGTCGTATGGATCAACACTGAAGGGGGCCGAGGAATGGGCCACTTTTACGACAACACCAGACAAAATACTGTACAGACCCGCACCGACCCATGTTGTACCGCTGAATGGAAAACAAGGGACAGAATACTGGTTTCCTAGCTTTTTCAGTAAAGTGTGATCTTTTTTGTAAAACCATTTCCCATTTTGAGTAGGAATGAGTGTTTTTGCCACTTTACGACTTTCAAGTTTGGAATAGGACAAACAGTATTCCTTTTCATAAATATTCTACGTAACAGTAGGCTACTGTGCTTTAACATTAATCAGTTTGAGTTGGGATACCTATAATTTTATTATAGCTCAAGTTCACTTCAGGGTTTCCATCATGAGAATAGCTGAAAAAGTTCCCATTTTCTAACTTATGCCATACTTTGTACCCTCATCTTCAGCAGAAACAGCCAAACTGCTCAGCTGGAATGAGTGCTCCCCATCTCATTGAGTTCAAAGAGTTCAGAAACTCAGACAGCTGTTAGTTAAAGAGAGAACTCGCATGAATCATCTTTAACAGACGTATCCGATTTTTTTATTTTAATTTTTTTTTTGTCTCTCTCCCTAAGTGTAGGTGTGGGACTTCACCTGGCTTGTATTGAGCTTCTGAATATTTAATGCCAGTGATGTAGCGCTGCACATTATCGGCGGCCGTGGATATCGAGCCTGTGAGGTCTGAAAGCTCTGCTCCATCAAAAGCTTCCGACTTACTCTGCAATATGTTGCAACGGCGGAACCCTCCGTTGCACACAAAAGGCTCTCATTTTGTTCCTCTGCTGCTCTAAACTTTAGGAGTTTTAAATCCATATCTGATTAGATCCGTTCCAGTTATGGCAACTGATGCAGCCTCATCAGATCCACATCCACCAGGAGAGAGAGAGAGAGAGAGAACGCGAGCAAAAGCAAGCAGGGTCTCGCTGAAACGCTAATCAGTAATCGGCAGGAGGAAATATGAATAAGAATACAAATGTGGGTTGTTGGTTAGGGAGGCAGCTCCGCTGACTGTGTTTGCATGAGTGATTCAGATTCACTGGCGAGGCAGGAACCCCCCTGAGAAACACATTAATCTATCCAGCTATTACCTCGTAATCAATGGGACAGCTGAATTTTACAGCCGTGCCGTGTTGTTAACCATTTCACCGAGAGCTTATTTAAACAGCTCGCCAAATCGGTCACATTTAATGAAGTTCCGCACGAAATGTATGCTTTGGCATGCACGCTTGTTGTTTTAAAAATAATTTAGGACCACATTTTGTAATGTTCTACAGAAACCCTTTCTTTTTAAATAAACTGCATCAGCACAGGAGCAGGGATCCGGCGTCAATGGGTGTCACTCAGACGTAGTGTTGTGTATCATATGGGGGGGGTTGTACATAGTGAGCGTGTGGTGCCAGGGATGGGTGTCATATTTCAGAAGTGCATCATTGTATCTCTCCCAGCGGGACGCTGCAGTGCTGAGTGCTGTTTGCTCCGGCTCACTCAAATGCTATGCGATAGAGTCGTAATAACCTGTGCAGGAACACGACGAACCTGCACAGTGATGGATACATGTCATTTTGGTACAGCGTGAACTTCAGATGGAGACTTACAGGTATTATCTGTGCGCGCACGTGTGCGTGTCCGTGTGTGTGTGTGTGTGTGTGTGTGTGATGTGTGCAGATTTCTTCTGTGGTTCAATACCATAAAAAAGTGTCATTAAATTGCTCAATAAATCCACCAACTCATATGCAAAAACACAAGCTTGAGTGCTCACACCTACATTCTCCAGGTCTATAGTGATTTCCATCTGCTCTGTTTACGACTACAGCTGGAATGGTTTCGGTGTGTAAGCTTAGCCTTTGATCAGCCAAAGAAGATCTCTCACAATAATGAATGTTACGCACCTTTCTCTCGGTATGTTAAAGGAATAGCTTTGATACTTTTTTTTTAAAGCAGGGTCCTTTGAAGTTGCTCTCAGTTATAGTTTCCTTACCTTTTACACGGGGTTCCTATGGAGAAAAATATATGAAACTGTATGAAACGTGATTTCTATGTTTTCTAGGTTTGTAAAAAAAAAAAAAAAAAAAAATACAATTAGATTATGAGCAGCTTTTACTGCTTCAGAAAAGTGTTAGGTAATATGTTATGTCCTTTTGCCTTTGTTTCTTTTTTTTCCTTGTGCTGTCCCTTTTCTGTTTTAACCTCTTTCCTTCTGCTCGTCCTTCCTTCTTCCTTCACTCTTTCTCTTTCTTTGTTCAGTTATTCTTTCATTGTGTCCTTCCTGTCTTCCTCTATTTCCTTCCCTTTTTTCCAACCTCTATCTTTTCTTCCTTCCTCAGTCTTTTGTCCCCTTGCCTGTTTTCCTCCCTACATTCTGTCTTTTCATCCTTCCTTTCTACTTTCTGATTCCTTTCATCCTTTCATCTGTCCTTCTTTCCATGTCTTGTGTTCCCATTCTTGCTTTTGTTCATCTTTCTTTTCCCTTCTTATGGCCTTCTTGTGTGTCTCTTTTCATCTCAAAAATCCCTTTTTTGTTGGCTTTGTGTATGTAACATTCAAATTACTGGAATAACTTTAGTTGATTAAACTGTATCCCTGTAAAAGAAAAAAAAATGTTTTTCACATATATGTACAGATACTTTAATATAAAAGACAGAATTACATCTGCATATATTTAGATGTAAAATCCAAAAGTTCTAAGAATCAGATTCAGCATGACATCCTCTACAAGGAATGAGAAACACAGAAATGATGTTGCTGTAGTCTTTGTTGCCTTTTGTGTGTGTGTGTGTGTGTGTTGGATTGATCTTTCACCCTCTGCCTTTTCAACCTGTCAAAAATCCACACACCTTCACATCTACCCAGAAATGTTCTCGTAATCTTTTCCACGATGCCTTTTCCTTAATGATATGCTCTCCCACTCCTCTCAGAATAGCTGAGATTCTGTTTGTGTTAAGCCTGAGGAAATTCATCCCTTCTTTTTCAAGCCATTAGCTAAACACAAAATTAATTGGCAAAAAGTTTTGATAATGCATCAGGCCTCGTGCTCATTATCAGGAGGAATTATAAATCATTAGTGGCTCTCTGCTTATTAAATGAGGAGATTAGTGAAGTGAAATCAGGAGGAGAATTTTAAAAATATGTCTTTAACCTGTGCTGCTTAAGAATCTGTGATTCTTAAAGGTACAGTACCTTGTGTTGCTATGTATGCCCCCTGGACTTTTTTTACATTAGAAGTACCAACTTAAATATATTTTTGAGAATTTTAATGTGATAGCACAAAATAGCATGACTGTGAGGTGGAAGGAAAATTATAGTTTTCAGAAATAAAATTCTGAAAAGTCCAACTTGCTCTCAACCCCCTTTACTGCTGTACCCCTAAGTAAAATTCATTGCAACCAATTGCTTTGAGAAGTAACATTGAAAAGCGTGCATCATTTTCCTTCCACTCCACAATTATCCACTCTAACACATATATTTCACATTTGTAAAGTTACAAAATCTGACAAACCAAAAGGCTGTGACTGTTTTTGACAGACAAAATTAGCAGTTTTTTTTTATGTCTTTGTACAAATGTCCCTTTTTGCTTTTACCCATTTGTTGCTCCGTTGTGCCTGACTTTGAACCCATTTGCAAGTGCAGCAACATGAGTTTCGTGTTAATGTATAGCAGGGGTGGCCAAGTCCAGTCCTCGAGAGCCACCATCCTGCAAGTTTTAGAAGTATCCTTACTCCAACAGACCGGGATCAGCTCTACAGAGGCCTGATAACGAGCCAGTCATTTGATTCAGGTGTGTTGAAGCAGGGATGCATCTGAAACTTGCAGGATGGTGGCTCTCGAGGACTGGACTTGGCCACCCCTGATGTATAGCATTAATTTTACCATCTATCAATAACAAATCGATCATTGCCACTGAACCAGAATGCCCTTCTTCTTCTCCTTCTCTTCAGCCAAAAGGTTTATTAAAAAAGAAATGCATGAACACATCAGTGTTTGCTATATTGCCCTATAGCTACACACAGCAAGGGAAAACGGCACTTATGTAGTCACATGAATGCATCAGTGAGGCCTGCGTCCCTCAGCAGGTCCTTTTTGAGCTCAGGGACTTGAGGCAAAAGAGTAAATGTTGTCTCCATATTACTCCTTGCACACGATCTGCATGTAAATTGATTTCCGATGCGGTGAATAATGAGCATCTTCGCCAGAAGAGCCTTTCTGATTGGGTATTTCCTCAGGCTGATGGGCAAGTCAAGTTACAGCCGGTTGTCCGTTGCTTGCTGCAATCAGATCCACTGGGGTCACTCGGAGACGTGTGTGTGTGTGCTCACATATTGACGTGTGACTTTCCTCTTTCTTTTTTTTTTTGTCTGCACTGACATCTACACGTCTTTTTATATGTGTAAGTCGGCTTTACCACTGGCAGAGGATGAAATGGATATTGAGGATCTCCAAAACAGTCAGAGGAATGCGTGTGTGTGTGTGTGTGTGTGTGTGTGTGTGTGTGTCTGTTTCAGCTAAGTTTGCCATCGATCTCTGCGAGACATCTAGGACTGAGAAATTATTATTTTAATAACTCATCAATTAAACGGAAGCACGCTTTCTTCTGCCTGTTTGCAGTTTTCCTTCCCTTCCTTCCTCTTTTCCTTCTGTCGTCCATTTTTCAGCAGCTTAATGCTAATTAATGTCTCCCTTCACCTCATCTTGCTCTGCCATCTCCTGACTGCCCTTATTATGGTTCCAAGCCCACGGAAGCGAGAGAACGGGCCATGCAAAGCACGGCCATTCGCCTGCTCCCAGTGGAGAATCCTATTCTAATTGTACAAATTTTCCACAATTTGTTGCTACTTTTCTTCTCTGCTAAAATGTATTGGATGGAAGAACTATAAAATTCTGGAGCGAATCTCATGAGGCAGACAAGTAGAGACTAGCTTCAGTCACATCAATCCTCTGGAATTTACTTTATCTTCATCTTCTGCTTCCACTTACCTGAGTTTGAGTTCTGATGGTGTCAAATTCGGGATGGAAACCCAGAAATCTGAAGTTAAATGCCTGGGATCCTTGTGGGTCTCCTCTCAATGGAATGTGCCCAGCAAAATCCCTAAAGAGAGTTGCCGAATAGACCTCACGATCAGATGTCTGAACCACCTCAGCCGACCCCTTCTGATGCAGAGGAGCAGCTGCTGAATTCAGAACTGCCTCTGCGTGATGGATCTACTTGTCTTATTTCAAACATTGAGCCCAGTCCTCCCACGGAGGTAACTCACCTCAGCCGCTTGGGTCCTGGAAGCGCATTCCTTTATTCATGATTACCTCATGGCCATACTTGAGAGTCGGCCATAGATAGAATGATAAATCAAGAGCTTTGCTGTTTGGGTGTAATCTTTCCTCACCATGACAGAGCTGAGCAGCACCCATTTCCCTTTAGGCGAGTCAACTTGAAGACCCTGCAGAGAGAATTCGAAGATATAAAGCTTAATTGAGAATTTACCTTATTCAAACTCTAATTTTGTATGGATTATGCCTTTCAATTGGCTGAGAGAGCATATACAGCAAAGGCATTAAACATGAAGATAAGTGTATGAAGGTACAGGAAAGACTGACATTGTCCTACCAGCAGACTGCAATCCGTCTATCAATTTGTTGCTCCGTCATGCATCACTTATAAAGACACTTGAACGACACTGTAGGCAGAGACGGCTACTCAACCCAGAGGAAGAAATCCAACTTTTTCCCGGCTGAGAACCACAGCGTCAGACAGGGGGAAGCTGAGTCTGCAGTCAGTTAACTTCTCGAGAACATGCCAAAGGTGTTGGATTGGCCCCAACAGATGCACATCACCAGCAATAAACAAAAATGAGACCCTGAGGTTCCCAAACCAGACACCACTGTCTCGACTGCAGCATCGTGAACAAGGGGCAGGCCTGGCTGACTTAAACCAGCAGCAGTAACACGCTTGATTTTATGCTGAAAATCTGGATGGTGCACTTGCTTAGAGTATACAAGTATCGTATACCCCATACTTCCACAGCATTCCTCATTAAATGCCTCAGGGACCATTGTTGTAGCCCTTCTCCAGATCCATAAAATACATGTGCAGAGGACAATCAGACTCCCATGATCCGCTTGACAGGTTACCAGTGTTAAAGATGTAGTCTGAAGCCCCAAAACTATAGCATATCTATTCTAAAAAAGAGAGTTTCATGGACATAAAAGCAGCAGATGTGTTTACTCATCACATTTGTCTGTCTTATAACAAAGGTATTTCCTTGCGGTTTTTGTGACCTACCCTTTTTATTATCGTTTGACTCATTACTCAACTTCCCACGCCATCTGGATGCAGCCTTCAGTCGATGCATCTCTACAATAGTTGATTCATCTAAACTCTTCAAAGAAACCTTTATTGCTTTCTGCCCATTTATATCAATAGGGAACTTCTGCTTTAGTGAGTGGAAAAGCAACTGAACAGAAAAACGAGTATGTTAGAGGTATGGTGTTTGGACAGAATGCATCACTACACAAAGGGGGAAAAAAAAGTTTGAATGTATTTCACCCCAGAGTTATGTACCAATTTTAAGTACATAAAAAGCATATTTTATCTAGTCTGAGTTTTACCAAGGCAAATGGTCAATTAGGGCCATTTGCGGTCTTATCAAACATTGATCAGACCGTAAAAGTCTATTTGTACTTCCTGTAGAAACTTATATGTAATCTTATGTGATAATGTCTCCACCTGGGTCTGTTGCCTAATTACATTCTTGGATTTTAAGCATGTTTAATCGAGGTATTCTTATGCAAATGTTGTGAACATGTCATTATGGGCTTGATGGATAATTATCTGTACAAATATTCTTGCTCTACTATCCCCTGCTGCAGCTAATAGGCCTGCAGTTGTTTATGTAGACATACAGCAGTACCAAGCATAATTTGCATTCATCTAGTTTTGCTTGCTTATACACCTGAAAATGGCAAGTATGCTCATTCACGTTTAGCAGTATATCTGTTTTCACCAATTCGTGCAGCTTATTAGCAGCAAACTGCTGCTAGATGTTGTTCAATGGTCTGTAACTTCACGCTTTTGTGACACTTAATGCAAGGGTAATAAGTAAAACAGTTTGCTGCACAATGAGCTCATCTTTGGAAATAGTAGCTTACTGCTGCGCTAAGTGGAACTTATTCCGCTCTACCAAAGATCCGTGGCTTGAACAACAGATTGAGATCCATGACAACAGCTGTTTTAAAGTAACTTGAACATTGTATCATGGGAAACTGTGAACTAAATATATTCTCCTAACCTTCATGTACATGGTCTTGGGAAAATGTTAGCATCCCTTAAACGTTTTACACAAGTAGTCCCGCTACAATGACAAACTTTAAGTCATCAAACTCTGTCAAAAAGAGTCCAAAGAAGGAATAGCCTGCATAGTTCCAGTTATGTTTTGCCTAATCGAGGTAACTTCCTGAAGAACACGAGTGTTTCTATTCTTTTCAAATAGTAATCAGTTTAAAACTTAAAACATTTAGGTTATACTGTATATAGCAGTTCAGGTAAAGCTATGCCACACAGGAGCAGGTATACGTGAGCCACTTTACAATCATGATGACTACATGTGAAACTACAGCGCCATGCTTTGCAGCATCGCTGGTGAGGGAATCTGAAAACTCTGCATTTTTACCGCACAGGAAGAAGTGAAGAGCTATCATCGCTGCTGCAGCCACAGCGGAGGGCCAGCACTTCAGAAGATTGAGAGGTAAGAGACTGAAGTGCCTCAATTTTTACCTCGGTTTTATGGAAACATTTAGTTCATGGAAAGAGGATGTCGGACTATTGAGCAAGCTCAGTTTCTTACCAAACATCGCTTATATTTTGGCTCAACAGAATCGTTTTTTACACTAAGGAGCAAAGAAACCTCCACCAACTGAAGAAATATTTTTTGCCTCAAATAGGTGAGCTTTAAACTGCATCTGCTGTGTTGATGGATTTCCATTTGTGTCAATTTGAAACATGCAGGAGCGAGGAGGACAACAAAAACTCGTCTCACCGAGAGCAGCGACAGCACTTGGAGATAAAGGCCACTATGTGAGTATGACCTGCGGCCTAAAATTTAAATTTCACACTCCCATCTCACAGCCACAGTACCTTTGGTCCCCGAAAGGACTATGTGCAGCTTTGCACCAGAGATCAATCTATGTGTGGCTTTAATGCAATTTTTGCAGTGATTAGATTTTGGATTCTGGGGTCAGAGTGCAATATTGAGCGCATGAGCTGTTGTAGACTCCAATCTAATGTGGTTCTACCTAAACATGGGCAAACGGCTTCAGTACAACAGTGCGCACTCCCCTCGGGCTTTCACTTCCTTGAAAGTTTGAGTATGGAGAAGAAAAACCTCTCTATGTGTAGAGGTACAAGAAAAGGGTATAGAAAGGTGAAACAAACTGAGGAAAAAAATAAGTTTGGAGAAACTCAGGGGGAAAAAAAAGTCTGAAGAGGGGGAGAACGGAGGCAAAGAAGGGAGCAACAGTGTAGAAAATGGGGCTGGACGAAGGCAGCTGGAGAGGTATTGGTTTTGGAGCGAAGAGTTATGGCTTTATTCAATTTGTTCTATTCGGTTCAGCTGTCTCTCTGCTCCACTGGAGGTGAAGGTGTTTCTCCATCAGGTAATTGATCCTGCGCTCCATCATGAACCTCAGCGTTGGGGGCTGCAGCGGGGGGGGGGTGCATGGATGAAAGAGACTCGAAAGTGATAGATGGAGCAAGAACTGTTTGTAAAGGTTGCGAACCGAAGCGTGACAGAAGTCGAGGAGAGAGGTCAAGGAAGTGTGCAAACCAGTGTCAACAAAACATGAAATTGCAAAAGTATAAAGAAAGAAAATAAAAACTGATGGGACAAGTTGGAAAGAAGATTTACATTAGTCATTTTCCATTTAAGAATGAAATAAAAATATCATTATTTACTTCAACATATGTCTAGTCTGTTGTGTTTAATAATTACCGATATTTCACTCATCACTTTGTTCCCTTTGTGTTTTTCTCCTATGTTTACTTGCAGTTTACGTTTGTTTCTTTTCACCCTCTTTATGCTCCCCCACAGTTCCAGTTCACTCAGTTAATTTGACACACCCAGTAAATGAAATCTTGCTGTCATTCACTCATTGTTTGATTGTCCCGTTGCTCTCACTTCTGATCCATTTTCAGGATGCATTTCCTGCTTTTTGCTCCTTGTATTTCTAAGTTTTGTACTGTGCGTTTTAATGAAATCTTCACTCTCCTCAAAGTTTCACCTGCCTCCCGTCTGTGTTTGGGTCCACACTTCACCACACACACATTACAGAAATTGCTGAGTTTACACAAAATTACCAGACTCAAGGGTAAACTCGTAACAGTCTTGTTTGTGTTAACTATTCCTTGATTTGGATAGTATGTTTCTCTGTCCATATCACAAGACAGTTATTTTGTACATTATTATATTTACACTATGTTCTATTTACCCTAAGACCATTCTGATTTATTTCCTCCTTATCAGTGTTGCACTTTTTAGATCTCATTTTGTGCTAAACTGGTTATTAGTTCTTCTCCACTGTATTTCTGTTAGTGCTAATTTTATGTAAAATTACATTAATGACAAATTTTGGGCCAAAAATAATGTCTTTGGGTTTGTAGTCATATTTTCTCCACTCAGATTTTTGTACAGGCTTATATTAGCCTTTCCACACGAGCTGATTGAGTGGCTGGTCATTTGCTTTGATCATTTGATTGCCCACAGGGCCATCTTAAAGTTTCACAAGCTATGCAAATGTAGGTGGAATAACAAAGTAGAAAAAACAAAACAACAAACAAAACATGAAATAGAAAAACTCCAAAGAATGAAAGTGCACATGGGAAACACATGGAGGCAGTGTGATGGTTTTTGCTTAGCTTTCAATAACGCCAGAATCCCATATGTTTAGTTATGTAACGACATACAAAAGAAAGATGAAATCAATGTATTCTCTTCCTACCACTTCACAATATTCCATTTCTTTGTGCTGATCTATCATATAAAATCTGTAATAAATACTTGGATGGGAAAAAAAAAAAAACTGTTTGGAAATGTGATTAAAAAGCAGAAAAGGCCAGAGGCAATGAGGATTTGTGCAAAGCGCTGCGTGCGTAGGCAGGGGTGTACCTAAAGAAAATGATAAAACTGCAGTATAATTTTAGAATTCAGGTAACACTAATGATTAAGTCAAAATTAAAACCCTAATTGTGTTCTTTTAGCATCCAGCGGGCCTGGCGAGCCAGTATGTCCCGTAAGCTGAGCCCAGAGGTCCCAGACGAGAACCGCACCAGACACGGGTGGGAAGAGACCAGGACCTCAGAGAAAGTCCTCAACCCTGTGGTGGCTTCAGATATTTTCCCGGTAAGACTGCGGAAAAGTGAATCAAACGGACCACCATATGGCGCGAGATGAAAGTCAGTCAGCAGTGAGAGGCGCAGGCATCTTGTCCGCTGCGCCGTTTGAATTATCAAGCTCTCATCTGTTGTTTCTGTGGAGCATGAAAAACAAAACAAAAAAAAAAACAACAACAAACGGACGAGCATATGCATGAATAAAAAGACTAATGGGGAAGAAAGCAAACAGGAGGGAACAGGGGAGGGGTGTTTTCCTCCGCTGTCATTTGGTGGGGGGCCGCGGGGGTCGCACTGGCTAAGGTGGATGGGAGGCCAGCTGGCACCGTGCCCGGATCCGTAATTAGCCGTTAATTAGGTGAATTTTCAAAGCTGGTTGATTGATTAATGAAGTGCCTCTGCCCTCTTTGTCCCCCGCCTCGCCCCTCCACCGGCACTTTGTAATCTTGAGGCAGTGTGCAGAATTAAAGAGTGCTCACAGGGCATGACAGCCAAACAAAAAGCCAGAAAACAAAACAATGGGACAATCAGCAGACAGACAGAGAGAGAGAGAGAGAGAGGTGTGAATGAGAAAATCACAAAGAAAGCTGAGCTGGAGAAGCACAGGCAGAGATAAGAGGATAGATATGGATATGTGAAAAAGATTCCTTTAGATCACCTCAACTTCTAAGTGACAGACTCAGACACGCACACACACAGACATAAACCGTGCTGTGCTGCTTCCCCGTTGTCTGTTGGCTCTCACAGTGTAGTAATCACACCGAGACGCACGAGCTGCCTGTGCACACCTGCCCACGCTCTTTGCAAAGACTTAGCACAGAAAAATATGATGTCATGTCTCCGTGCTCAGCAGCTGTGGCAGCTTTGTGTGGGTTAGATTTTTTTTTTTTATTTTTTTTTTTAACCCACTCCTTTTTTCTGTGTTGGTGAGATGATGTCCTGATGAGACCTGGTGTGAATGTGCCTATGGAAATGTTGTCCTGTCAAGCTATTGTGTATTTTTGGATGTAGTTGGGATTTTGGTTCATTATCTTCAACTCAAATGTTGAAAGAATGTTCCATTAATACCATCAGTTAACCTCATGCTACTTTCAACAGATGTTTTTACTCACGACACTATGCTACTTGCTTGAAACTAAATATGAAACTTATTCCATCAGTTACTTTTTGAATAAATTGGCTAATAATTTCAAATTAAGGCAAGTTATGCTGCTCTTGAAATGCAAATATAAAAGTCTTCATCTTGTAATTACCTATTACAAATAGGACTGAAAAAGTTAATTGAGTTGAGCGAACACATTCATTGAACGCTGCTAAATAAAGCATCTGTTTTTTGATCAGTGACCCCTATCCCATTTTTGTTTTTGGAAATACACAAAAAAGGTTGCCCAAAACACCAGAAAATAATCAATCCAAAAAAACAGTTTCAATCAGGTAAAGTATTGAGACACTTCTGATGTTTTCGATCAATGACTAAATAATCAGTTTTCTACAAAAGTAAATCTTCAGTGTATGTTTTGTTAAAATATTGTTTAGTTTATTGTTAAACAGAGAAAAATGAAATAAAAAAATTCTCAAAACTTTGTTGCACATTAAAATAAACACAGACTGGCTTAAAATTGCATACTAATCAACTATTTATTTAATGACTGTGTGCTTGTAAAGTAGATTCTAATTCCTGTTTACAAAAATTCATATTTATTCCTTTAAGATTTTTTTCCACAGATTTTATTACATAAAACTGTGTTCAGGGGTAAAACGTACTTCACACAAACTGAAAACTAAAAAGTGCAACGGAGGCACTTTAAAGCTTACGTGCTCAGGATAACATTCAGAATCGCCTTAAAAGCAAAGACCACATAAAGCAATCAAAATAATAAAATCATCCAATTACAACCATGATGTTACATTTCGAAATGTTTTCAAAAAGCTTAGCCGAACTAAGGCAACTCTTGTATTTGGTCCTTCCACTTGCGGTAGTTGCTTTTGTTGAATTATGTACATTTACCCTTATAGGTCAAAATTAATTTTATTTTGGATTTTTTTAATTAGCAATCACATCATCACTTGACATCGCCGATACTGTTTTGTTAGCATCAGTAAAAGTCCACAGTGTTTGAGAGATGATGGGTTAATTCTGATTATGGACATGACACTTTGTTTTCCTCATTACTCTTCTTGCATTTCCTCTTTTTATGTGATTACTCACAGTAATTGCAGAAAGTGCTAGAGTTGTGTGTGTGTGTGGGTGTGTGTGTGTGTGTGTGTGTGTGTGTGTGAAGTTTGACTCGATTATAATAATTACAAGCAGGAAAAAAAAAACATACAAAAGCATGTTTACTGTAACTCGACCTTATCCTTTGGATGCTTGTAAGCTTTAGTTGAAATCCACTGAGATTGTTGTTCACCATTCGAGCCACCTTTCACTCAGAAAGGCGCAAATGCCCGGTCTTCCCTCCAGCACCTTTGCCCTTTCTACTCCATTGCATCACTCCTTTTGCCTATATTTTCTTCTCTTCCTTCCTCTGTCCATCACACTCTAATCCCTCTGTCTTTCTCACTTCGTCTGTCCTCATTCACGCTGCATCCCTCTCTGCTGTGGCAGTTTGGGCTCTGAAGGACAGACATTAATCAGTGTAAGGCCGGGGTGCCACATTATATCTTTCTGAGTGTTGGTGCTCATGTTGGCTCATGTGGGTTTGAAGGACCTTGCTGCTGCCCTGTAGGGAAGCGGGGAAGGTTCAAACATACTTTATACATATTTTATGAAACTCCAATATTGAACACACTCACACACACACACACATGCGCACACACACGCAGGCATACGCTCGGAGAAGATACCGCAGCACACATTCTTCATCTTCCATTGGAAAACATGCTTTGATTTACACTCAGGAATTCAACTGTTTGCATCAGTGTCAGGCTGACATTGCAGCTGCATGTCTGGAAATGATGATCTGCTGTAAAACTAGACCCAAATGTAATATTTATGCACTAAGGGCCTCGACTCGTCATGTCCTGCTCTGGCCATGCCTGGGTTGTTGATAGTAAATCAATGGTTTTGACTGCTGCAACGACTCTGCTGGTTTATGTTGGCAGATCTCTGGCAGCCGCCGTATTGGCAAATTTGTTTTGTTGATGCAAAACAGTGAAAGGAGGAAATAATTTGACAATCGGTTATTCTTTTAACTGGTAAAATGGATTGAAAAACATTCAAAAAAATTACTTAAATATTTTTATTTACATTCTGACATGATTTAATAAAACAACCAATCAATCTGAGATTAAAGATCAAATTTGCAGCCGATTTTAAAAACAATGATACCAGTCCATTACACGGCCCATAGTTTAATTAAAACTCAAGGTATTTTTCAAAGGCAGGGCTGCATTATGTGCATTCACAACCTGGTGCTTTCTGAATTGTACAGGTGTAATATTTACGACACCCAGGGCCGTTTTCTGAATAACCGGCCTGTTGTATGGCATTTTCAAGTTTCTTTCTGCTTATTTGTCCGTACTGTTTTAGGTCATGCTGATCACTTCCATTGTTCATTTCAGGTTAACTTCCCTTGTATTTATTCAGTACTTGCCTCTTTCCGAGAACTTATAGGTTGCTTTCTGAAAGTTTCAGTTTACTTTTCAGAAGCACTTTCAGGGATCATCCTTTACTGCAGGAAGACGTCTGACCTTCTGCTTCCTGAAAAATTCAGGTTACCTTCTTCAACTTTCAAGTTAAAATAAAGATATTTTTAAGTGGTTACCAAAAACATACAGACTATATTGTCAGAACTTATGGGAGAGGGTTTTTTTTTTTTTTTTTTTCAAAATTGACTATGTATTTTCTTGAAATTACAGGTCTGGAAAATATAAAGTAGGACTAGTACCTTATGTCCTTTATTATACATGCATGTTTTGTTTTGTTTTTTTCCAGGATGTGGTGGGAGCCGTAGTGCAAGTAAGTCCATAGAAAGTACCTGGTTGTACGCCATGTCAGAATACAGTCTGGTTTCTAAGAAAAACCCTGCAAGTTAAGAGAAAGTCAGTGCTGAGATTGTTTTTATCTGAAAATCTGTAATTAACGTCTCAGTAAGTTACCTCACCGAGACGTTTTCACTGCAATATTGAATGCAGATGAGGTCTTGAACTCTGCAAATGTCTTAGCCTTGAAACATGTGGTTACTTATAGAAAAGGATCTAAAAGCTGCATTATAAGTGATTTGACAGCAATTACTTTTTCATCATCATACATGTAGATTATTGTTAGGCAACTCACATCCTTTGCTCTGCATTTAGCTTTGAAGGTCTTCTCCTTTGTAGAGTGACCTCAATATGTAGAAGTCTTTAAGCATGCATTTCCATGTAAGTGCTGACTGGTGCTGCCGTGGATCCATGTGATTTACACGGGCGTGTGGCCTTCTGGGATGTTTTAGTTGGTTTTATTCAGAGCCACAAGCCAAGGATCAAAGCTAACGTGTTGAAATGAGAGAGCAGACGAGCTGCTTCAGAGTCATTTCTCTGAACCCGTGCTGAAGCTAAACAACCCGGTAACTAATGAAGTCATTTTAGTGATGGATGTCCCAGAAAAGTGCAGTAAGAAAACGGAGGAGGAAAAAAAAAATCCTGTTGCCTAAAAACTTCAAACATACTTTAAATGTACCTTTGCTTAGCTTGCAGGACGTCTGTGTCCATCGCCGTCTGTTTGCGAAAGTTGTTTGTAGACATTGATCTGCTGCTACCTCTGTGACTTGTTTGCACTCCCCCCCTCCACCTTACCTTCTGAGGAGAAAGTGTTGGTGTAAGCGTTTCTGCAGGCTGCGTGGGAGATCGTTCTCTCATCTCTTACCACCAATAATCTCACAAGGCAAAGAGACGGCTCCATCCCTGCTGCCACCACTACCCCAACCTTAATCCCTTTTTCTCACACTCACTTCATGTCATTCCCTCCTTACGCCTCCCACTGCTTCTTCCATGGAGAGACACACAGGCACAAGCAAACACACCACATCTCACTCCTCTTCTCCGCCCTCCTCCCCCCCACACACACACTTCGCCCCTCCCATCTGTATTTGCTAACAAATGTTTTATTGGTGTCAGTCGGTGTCTGGTTTCAAATGAATTTATACACCTCTGCTGGAGAGTTGACATCGATCGGGCTTAACTCATTTAATAGTCATGACATTTGCCTATTAGCTTATTTACTGTCAAAACAGGCCTGAGCTCAGCTGGCTTGCTGAGAGACAGTAACTCTCACATTTGTATCCGTCACAGAAGTTAAATTTGACTGCCTGTGCAAAATATAAACTCCGGAGGAATATTCAGGCCCTGGCGAGCAGACAGAGATGGACTCGCGGGCAGTAAAGCTACCACACATCATGTATAAATCGATATAAACTCCATCATTTTATTATCAAAACAGCAAAAACGGCAAAATTACAAAAGCTGACATCAGACTGGCTTCTCCACCCCACCTCCCCATGTTTCTCTTAAAGGATTACTTGTCAGCTTCAATGTTATGAGTACTGTTGCTGGGCTTTTTTTCCCATTACGGAGAGCATCTTCACTAAAAAAATATTTACTTTTTACAGTAATTTTAACTGATTGTGTCAGTTAAAATTACTGACACAATCAGTAATTTTGTGTCAGTAATTTCATCCAAGTTTAACTTGGATGATGAATCATGTGCTTAGTGATTGGACCGATTTATGGCATCTTTGACATGAAAATATTGGTCATTTGGATTTTTTAATTTTTTTTGTAATAAAAATATGGGGCCATGAGCAGTTAAGCATTTATTTTTTTCAGTCGATTTCAGAGTAGTTGCCACATAATTTTTCTATTCCAAAGGAAAGACAAAATAATTATAGAGTTTAGATATAAACTGCCTTCTACATTGTATTTTACTACAGTCTCAGCATTAACATGTATTCCCTGGAGAAAATGCATTTTGGACTTTTATTTTCAAAACTCTGCCGACTTTTCTAAATCCACCATGTTTCATAAGTGACAGAGATTTAAGTGGTAAAAAAGATCAGAGTAACTTTTGCTGTGTTCTGTTCAACCTTCCTGTTATCTGTCTTAACTTTCTCTCACTCTTCATCAGCCAAACTGAATCACAATCATGTCTGGTCTCTGGACATATGAATGTGGACAGATCTTGATGTGTTGGAGAAAACACATGTTAAAGAGATTTTTACACTTCTAATTCATCTTTATTTTTCTAAAAAAAAAAACTCACTACTTGATTTTACAAAAAATAACCTTGAATACTCTTCTTGTAAAATCACCCACGCAGGTCTTCAGCAGGACCTGGTACTGCTTACATATAATCCATTAACTGATTAGGAATAGATTGTGATTTTGAGTTTTTGAGTTTTTTGGCGGTCACCTGTCAGCACCGTTTAAACCAAAAATTGAACTATTACAATAAAAAAGTTGACATTTTCTAATATAGCAATGCACCTGGCTGTGCATTGCTACATGGGAAAAATTACTTGGAGTGTCATGCAGTGACTACTTGAGCATTTAAATCATACTCGCTGCAGTACCACTTCGAAACACAATGGTGTCACTGTCGAGAAAAAAACAATACACAGCAGGAATAGCAACAGAATGTAACAGATTTATATTTACAGATTTTTGCTGAATTAGAGCTCATTCCTGGTGTCATATGAGAAACTGCATGTTTCATATACTTTGTTTGTGTCTGTACATGGACGCAGTGTTGTCTGAGTGTGTTATAAATTACACATGTAGATTTGTGCTGTATTATAAAAGTTTTTTAACATCTTAAAAGTACTCTGTTTTATAAATATTGTTAAGATTTGGGGAGTGTCATCAGCGTATCCCAAAATGCCAAAACAATCTCAATCATCTCTTCTGATTCTCCAGGACATAATCTTTTTCTGCTAGCTTCTCTTTACTTTGCCATTATTGTGAAGTTATTGATGTGTAACCTTAGGGTAAATGAAATATGGACTTCTATTTTCATGTTTTCAAGCCTTTCAGTTTGAGATAAAGATTACAATCTTCCTTTAACTCAAGAAAATGGCAGCAAACTTTGTGTTTTGCAGATAGAGGCTCAACAAAATATCTGCAGTTTAAAAAAAAAAGATAGAATGACAATGAGAAAGATTTCTGCAGATTGCATTTGTTGGACAAAACAAATTAGTACAGCTTTAGCTTGCAATGTTGCTGTAAGTGGATCATGATGCCTCACAGTTGTGCTAATTCACCCAGGCCAACTGCTATTATTTGAAACAAAGAAATTATTTTCCATAAGGATTTTATGGGTGTATGCACCATAAACCTACACTCCAAAGTAAAGTTCCAAAATAGCTATTGATTTTGAGGGAGCCCATTGGAAAGATATCTTAGCGATTCATCATCGCTATTTGGCAGAAAGGGAAAATGAGGAGAGGATAAAGCTAATGTCTCCGGGAGGCGGAGGGAGGATGATGGATGTTTAAAAATACGAAAGTTGAGAGTGATGGCAGCTAGATAAGATGTGGTGGGATTTGAAATGATTATTAGAATCATAACTCTATGTCTGAGCCTCGGCGAGTCTAAATTTCTGCTTGAGTTTAAGAGTTTGAGCAGGTGCAGATGCTTACAAAATATTCATGGCCCTTTTTTTATAATGACTACTATTACTATTGAGAAGGTTATTCAGCCATTTGATTCAGGTGTGTTGGACCTGGACATACCTAAGAGTTGCAGAACAACGACTCTCGAGAACTGGAGTGGAAGACCCCTGGTATAAACTATCCCACTTTTGCTATGTTTATATGTTTAGACATGATCTTCTGCCCCAGGCTAAGGTTCTCTGCAGGAGGCATCAGGGGGTTGTCAGTATCCAGATGTACCAAGTTATGAAAGTTAAAATTTTGAAACTGTAAAAAATTTCCACCTTACCATTATTCTTTTTAATAAGAGACCAGAGAAACCACATGAGGGACTTAGATCTTCTTCAGCTGAATTACTAAGTGTAACTTAACTCCTCCTCCACCACCTTTTGATAAACTGTAAGTAGTCTTACTGTAAAATTGATGCTACTGCTTTTTTCTTGAACGACTGAAAAGATTGGAGTCATTCTGGTCACAAAAAGCACTGACAGTCATGTTATAGAAACTAAAGGATCTTCCAGCAACCCCATTGCAAAACCAAGAAATTATAATATTATACCTTTTTGTTTTGGGTTTTTGTGAACAAAACAAAAGCTACTCCATTAACAACCATCTTTAGAAGCAGTGATGTAACAAGTTGTACTTATGATGAGCTCAGCAGGCTATCAGTTTTACCAGGTATCTGCTAGTTGCTGCTACCACTAGTCTGGAGGAGAACTGTGAGACAGATGCTCAGATGCAGCTCCAAAGAGGAGCTTTGGGTAAATAGGCGATGCAAAGTAAGAACAAGCATTTGGGGATTTAGGCACCCCGGAATGGTTGCCGAGGGAGATTCAAGCATTCCTCAAACATGTGTGCAAAACTCTAAGCAGCAACATTTTTTTCTATGTAGGAAAAACATTATGACATGATATACAGCTCAAAGTCACTTTTCCAATTTCCCCACCCCGCCTTTAAAATCATAGTGAAATTTTCACATTTTACTGTTTTAGAATGTGAACAGTGTTGTGGTTGTCAAATTGCATAGTACTGTGTGTATATCAAAGGATCTGTTTCATGTTTATACGTTCAGAGTAACACACGTACCTGTGTACTCATTAACCCACTCAAGTGTGCACACACGAGCAGTCTCCACTGGCACATTAAGCGCATCTGATGACCTCCTGCAGGACAAATCAATTAAATCAATATCATACAACCACAGAGCAAAAAAATAAACCAGAACAAAATGGACACAAAACAAAAGAAAAATATGTTGAAAGGTTGTTTGTATTTTTTGTTTGGAAACCAAGGGTCTTTAGACAGTTTATTGGAAAATTTCCAGCAGTTCATGTCCTGCATTTTAATAAAACCAATATTTTACAGCTGCTGCATGAGGATTTGATTGGAGGCCGTGAATCCCCTACAAGCCTCTAATTGGTTATTTATGTAGAAAACATGGCATTTAGCTGACGCTACTTAAACTAAACCCGTGTAGCGTTGTGTGAATGCTTACATATGGCAGCATATAAACATGGACATGCCACCTTTATGCACACAAACCGGCTATAACCAGGCATAAATCTGCTGGAGGCATCTCCCTACCATCTGGAGAAGTAATAACAATCTAGAACCTAAGGCAATATCCTCCCCTGTTCTATTTCAACACAACCCTCCCTGCACACACACACACACACACGCACACATGCACACATGCACACACGCACAGACGCACACATTCCTGGCTATCTTCTCCTTCTTTTCCCCGTCCTACAGGCGCTTGTGTTTTTTATTTGTCCTTTCTTCCGCCATTTACTTCAGTGTGCTTTCCAACATCACTTCCTCCTCAGATCTATATGGTCTGTTCGTATGTGGACACCGTCTCCCGCTCGGATAGACTCGGGCCACATGGCCAGTGAGTCTGCCCATAATGAGATCTCTGGAGGAAAAAGGAGTGGCATAAAAAGGTGGTAGAGGGCAGGAAAGAGTGGAAGACGAGCTGGGGGTTAATCTCCATTCTGACCCACTCAAATGTGGGAAACATCTGCAATAGCTTCCCCTCGTCTAACTTCAAGTCTAATTTCGACCCTTCTTGAAGAACCCCTCCCGTTTGTTCATTAGCTATGTACCATTACTGTCTATTAAGCAGATCAGAGGCATGATAATCCCCTTCTGACAGCATTCCTGCTGTGCTTACAGAGCCCTCGCTATTGTGGGAAGGCTGAAGGAGAAGCGAGGATACTCAGAGGAGAAGGACTTCTAGGTTGGAAAGGAAATTCAAAAGCACAGGGGATAGCACTGAATGGGGGGGAAGGGGAAGAGTTATAATGCCCATGCTGGGTTACGGTTTATTTTTAAATGAAGTGCAGAAGAAGAATATCTTATGTGCATAAGATATTCATGCCTTCACTACTTATTATAGCACCTTGCTTGTTGCTGTACCTTTAGGGAGAAAAGAAAAAGTTTACAAAAGGATTTAACAAAATGAAGTTAATCAGACACAACTATGCTTTTTAATATTCCAATAGCAATGGGCCAAAGATAAATCCTGACAGGAACAGGAGATAAAATAAGATATAAGAGGAAATTCCAATTGACAAGAAGTAGCAACAAAAGAGATACTCTTCATAATAATAAAGGTGGAGTCTCATGCTAATGTCACAACACGTTGCAATATAAAGCTATCTTAAACTATTATAATATTCATCAGTCTGTCTCATAATCTATCAAAATAAATCCAAGGAATTGATTCTTCGTTTTCATCTTTAATTTTGATTTATTTTCAATTAATTACTCAATTTAACTGCTGCTTAAAATACTAAAGGTTGTTATTTTCTAAAGGTTATTTAATCTAACCAACAAGAATATGACTGTAAATAAATCTAGCATGTCTTAGCATTCAACTGTGAAGCGTACACATGATGCAACCAAAAACAATAATCATAGATGGATCTAGAGAGGGTGATCAGTTCTCTCTCAACTAGTTGAGCAACATCTTCTTCTCGAGGATTTCTGTGGTCTCGGTCAGAACTCGAACCTCCGGGAACCAAACGCTTCTGAGGGATAAGATGTCACAAGGAATTGATCACCCACTCAGAAAGGGCCTCTGGGTAATGTCAGAACTGTGTCGCTTTATTCAGCCAATGAAAAATGGATTCTATCATTTTTTTTCTGAAACACCTTCCTTAGACTCAGATAGCTCCATTTTCTAAAGATGCCAACAGTCTGCCAATGTTGGATAGCTATCTCACCACATTTGAATATCCACTATTATGTAAGGCTTATACTAACACAAAGTTAAATAAAACCTGGTAAGGATAACAACAAGATTATAAATTAGCACATTGGCCATCCTTGCCACCAACCACAGGAGTAGCAGCTATTTTTGACTAGATTTTGTGGTTTATTAAAGTGTCTTTTGGAAAAGTATTTCTTCAAAGTTTAAACCGAAGTAAGGGAATCTTCGCTACATAAAATTTTATGTGTAGCTAAATCACTCTGCTGTTAGTTAATCTTGTTCGACTTGATTCATCAGGTTTCCTACAGCGAATAAGTACTTTGACCATCACTCTTATGGGAAAAATGAGTCATGTTTTTATGAAACACATTCAGTTTTAATGCTGACTCATGTCCACCACTGAAACTGACAACAATGGATACCTGAGCACCAGAATTCACCCTAGAAGAAGAGAAAATAGTCCAATGAATCACATTTTCTGTTCTGGTAAATCACATGGATGGTACAAATATTTCCTATTTTGACAGGACAGTTTGTCCAATAAGAGCATGAACGGTTCAGTTATGATTAGAAGAACGCAAACAAGAGTTTGATTGGTTAACACGATCTAAAGAATCCCCAGATCTCAACCACACGCCATAGCGCACACCTTCAGGACTCTAGTGGAGTCCATGCTCTGACCCAACAGGGATCTTTTAGCAGTATGCTACACACTGCAATGGGCTTTGGTCATAATGTTATGCTGGATCGTTTATGCCGTGTTGTTTTTGTCTTTCTCTTAGACGCACCTAATTTCCTGGAAATGTTTATGTAAAATAACCATTTAAATATGTTTTCTGATGGCCAGTGCATGCTCTGCCAGCAGGGAGCTGTTCTGTAATCAAACAGAGAGTCAACACTAAAGGGAGCTTTATTGTCACTCAGATGACAAGACCAGAGGTGCTCAGCAGGATAAATCTGCACTTCCCCTGAGCTTTGCTCAGAGCATAAACAGCCTGATTTAAGCAGACATGAAAAAAACTTAAAATGTGAAGTCCAATAAATAAACAAAAAAAAGAAAAACAGCTACGACTAAAAAGGCAGAGAATGAGGAGCTTTATTTCTAGAAGATATTACACATGAAATAATGTGTGTTTCTCCGAGTATTATTTATTGAAACAGAGTTTGAGAGAACACCAGTCTCTCAGAGAAATCAAGACGAGTTATTGCCCCTCGTCTTATTACAGAGTAACAGAAGGGATGGGGAGGATATGTATTGAGACGGTTTGAGTTTGCGTGCTCAACAAATTTGACAGCCCAGTCAGTGTTTGTGTATTTCTTTTTAAAAGGTAATCAAGGAGCCCGACAGTCCTACGTCTCATACAGTAATAATGTTTGCAAGAGTGCAGACGAGTAAACAGTCCATGTGCACAGTGGGTAAAATCACTCTCTTCCAGGCATAGCGTCTCAGGTACAGATATTAAAGAGGGCATGATGACTCTTTCAGCTGTAGGATTAGGCGAGGTTTGGTCTCCATTTTTGGGGGAAATAATGGCGCCTCTGTGCCCTCTACAGCAGAATAAATGTGATGGTCTTCCGCATCAGATCGAGCGTAGGCTGTTGACTAATCCCACATTGTTCAAATTGATCACTTCAGAATTAAGATGATCTTTTTGAGATTTAGTGACTATTTGGCTCACCGATATATTCAATCCCATGGTTAGCAACGTTGACATCTCGTGAGGGTTGACCACAATTTTTACTAGCCACATTGATAGATGCACCTTGTTTGTGTGGGGTTGGTTCCCATTTTTGCTTTTTGCAGCTATCTTAGCTCTTCATAACAGGTTCAGTAAGGCATGAAAATATTCCTCAGCAATTTAATTCCTCATTCATTATGGACAAGATAAAATCACATGTATGTGATGTAAATAAGTCAGTTCAAGAACATTTCTAGGGTGCTCTTTTGGATTTGGGGATTGTGGAAGAAACAAGTTTGAGATGATTAAAGTAGCCATCAAAAGACTGGTGGACTGTTGTCATGTGGAGGAACGATGCTCTGGTAGGCTGCAGTATTTCTATGTTCATTTATCTATAATTGGTGCTAATGGACACTAACAAAGTTGCCACCAAAAAAAAAAGGTCACACTCCAATAACTGGCATTGCTTCTATAATCTTCTGCAATGTCACAAGATGTATTTCCAGTCGGCTTTGGATTAATTTGTCACCAAAATCTGACTGATCCATATGTGAAAATGATGTCTCAAAGCTCGGCGTTGTCATCTTACAATATCGTCTTGTCATCAATCCATTGATGTAATAAACTGGTCATTCAGTATTTTCAGGTGGTCAGCTGATCTTGTATTGCTACCGAACCCTGCAGTTGTACTGTAGATGTTTTCTCTGCTTCATGCCGATGATTTGACCCTTCTTAAACGGCCTTTTCCATGAGCACAGGAAGTGTCTTTCCACATTGTTGTTTAAGACAGAAGCTACTCATAGCATTAGCTGAGCTTGAATAACTTGTTGTCAGCTGGAAGACAGTTGTCCAAGTAGTAACTATCCAATATCAAGCTCGTACCCATTTGCTCAGCAAGATTCAAGTCGCAACTTTTCTTTTGGCCTGGCAGTGCATTAGAGCAAAACTTCTAATGCTTCACTTGTGAAAGTAAATCTGCTAAGCTTCTCCTTGGCACTTAGATAACAAGTTTGAGTGCTACTCTGCAGGACAGGACAAGTAATAAAAAGATGGAGCAAGGCAGTGTTCCAGAAATAGGAGTGTTTTTTCCTTAAGAAAGGCATTTGGTAAACTATAGGAAACTTCTTCTTCTTGGGAGGCGATGGGCAGCACTTGAAGTCTGTGATGGATTGGATCCCTTTCATTAATCTGAGACAACAACTTTTCTGTCCTCTTACAACATAGTTTAAGGTGACTCTAGCACTTCTGAGAAGATCAGAAACTGAGGTGAGACGCACTGTTGCATTTTTCCCCTACCATGGTGAATATTTACACAATAAGTAATAGGTAAAGCAAAAAAAAAATCTTAGTGTATGGCTCAAGGATGAGTCAGTTCTTCTTATAATACAGACATGAAAGGAGAGTTACACCCATATCTTTTTGTGTATGTTTTTGTGTTTTATGGTAGTTCTGGATTGGATAAGACATCGGAGAACTCTTTTGGGTTGTGTTTTCTCACAGGTAAATTTGATCTGTGTGTATCCTCTCTCGTGTCTTTTTGGCCCATAAGTTGGGGATGAGAGCAGAAGTTCTTTATTGTAGTGTATATGAGAATTCACTTGTTACTTCACTGCAGACAAGAGAAAGCGGCACGTATCTGTAAAGACGATGGGTCGAGGATTATCGGTGGCAGATGTTAGGCTTTTTATCCGATGCTTCAAGTTTTGCATGGGGTATAAACTGTTTTAGTGTTATTGAAGTTCTAGCAGTTTTCATATCTGGGAAAGTTTCCCAGACAAATGCCCTGGCTTTGAAGTTTTGGTTTTGTCTATGATTGAAGATACTTCAGAAGAACTTATTTAGCCAGAGTTACTAACAATCTATGAATCTGCGTGAGTATGGAGTGTGTGCAGGGTCTGTTTACATACGGCCATCATCGGCATGAATGTCTAATCATTTGGGGCTTTTACCAATGCATTTGAACCAATAATCTTTGGGCTTCTATGTTAGAATGTGGAACCAACATCAATGGATTTTAAAATGAACAGTTTTGGTGCTTTTTGTTTTTACTATAGATTTCCTTTTTTATTATTTTCCCAGAAAATCCTCAGTAAATTCAAAGTTGTGCATCAAAGTCTTATTAAAATTCATTTAAATGTATTGTTGCATAGTTAACGTCATTTAAAGTCCTAAATTAACATGTGGTTAATGCAAATTATGATTGTAAAAAATCCTGCTCAGTGACATGTTTACTCACATATATGAGTAATTTGTAATATACACCTGCCTGTACAGTTTTCCCTCGAAGCATAAAACCCAGCTAAATGTGTCCTCGCAATCGCTTTCATAGTTGTCAGTCATGTCATTTGGTAAAAATGTTGATTGAAAGGGTGAGAAATTACAGTCTGTGCCAAAAACTGAAAAGCCCTTACACACCACTTTGCTTGTCCACATCTCAGCCAAGTGTTACCTTACTAATCAATACATTTTATAAAGTATCACAGGCTGTACATTGCTCCTCCTTTTAATACTGACGTCTGCTCTCTCAATCATCATAGTGCATGCTTTGCATTTTCAGCAAAGAAAGCATTCAGAAAGAGGTGTAAACTTTGAGAAACTGCAAGCACATTTCAGAGTAAGCCCCTCACAAGAATGAACTAAGTTATTTGACGACTGAGTCTAAGGTGCTGAAGAAGATTGAAAGTAATTAGATGGGCATCCGGCTGCCTTTTCTGCCCAGGTGCCAATTCCTTTGTTTAAGTGGTAACAATGAATGGGTAGAGGGTTGAACTCATTTTAGCAGGATGTTGCTAAAGCAGCCAATACTCTTACATTGATGTTCCATTTGTTTGGTGCATCTAAAAATACTTTAAGTGGTGCAAGAGTGAAGCAACTAATCACATTTCATATTTCACTAATCACATGCCATAGCTAAAACTACAAGCAGACTACAATTCTAAAGCAGTGCAGAAAATCAATGTCGTTGTTCACAACTCCTACGTCTGTTCGCTGGTTGACCCGGTAGAAATTCTACCGGAGTGAAGGGGAAAAAAACAAATTCTAGACTCCAAAACCAACATGTAGACAAAGCTATATATTTGCAGTAGTTCAAAGTTCTGTCTGTGAGAGAATTTGATTTTAGGTGATGTACTGTAACAACTTTTATGTACCAGTGACTCATTATCCCAACAAGGCGCTGACAATGGAAAAAATATATCTTTATTACTGCCATCCTGTGGTAGCAGTAACCCATTACATGTAGTGTGCTGAACTACATACTGGACTTACAATAGGAAACTCCTTGCATCATTACTACGATAATGCTTTAGAAATGGGGCACCAAGCTGGCATTACAATAGAAGGCTGTCTTTATCAGCATCACGCTTTGGTAGCATACATGCATTAACAGTAAAAGAAAAAGAAAAAGACATTGTATAGAGAAGACAGGCAATCCCTTTCCTAATAGCTATGATATTTAATATTAATTAGAAGCAATAGCACGTTATGTGCTGTATATATTGTCTCAGAATTCCAGAGCTCATTTCCAAAATCTCTGGCTTAGCAGGAGATTGGATTGCATAGACAATACAATGAAATTAGGGATCTTAGGAAATACTGGAAAGTTATGTATTCAATATGTATCTTCCTGGGGCATTGAAATGCAAGGCAGATATGCAATAGTTTCTGCAGTAATCTCTTTCCTTACTTTGATGGAATGCTAAGAAATGGTTAAAGCCTTCACACGCACAGGAAGGGAGTGATAATAATAGTCCTTCAGTTGGGGGAAGAAAAGGCTTCCTTTACATCACTTTTTCATGGTTATGAACATGAAAATTACCTTTGTTACCCTAAGTCTACGAGTTAAATTGTGCGGTTAGTTCCTTTCACTTCTGCTAGATGTCAAAAAAGAAGTTTGCTTGGAGTGTCGCGTGCATTCCACAGTAAAGATGAGAAAATTGGAATATTGGCGTGTGTAATTTCTGTTTAGTCACTTTCTGCACATTGCTTTTTTTCCAATGTGCACAGAAACCGTAAATCTGACGTTAACCTTAATGAAGCCCCTAGAGAACCAAAGTAACTAGCAAGATCATACTTTTTTTGTGTATTTCTTTTCAAAGCCAGTGACTGGAAGAATATTTCAAGGGAGGAGAGGAGAATATTTGCATAAAAATAACACCAGAGATGTTTTAATGCATTTTAAAGGACTTTTCAGCTTTATTTTGCTTCATGCTGATGTAAAACATGCTGGGAGATGAGTTTACCTTGCATGCAGCAATTGTCAAAATGTCTGACAAGTAATAGGAAACAGGAAACACTTAGGCTATGGTTAATGACTGTTCATGAGTTACTCCATCTCCATGATTGTAGTGATGTGTCTGCGTGTCTTCGGAAATGGGAGACAGCAGTTTCCAGTAAAGCATTTAGCTGCTCTGAACAATGATATAATTCACCTACAAAACGTTTCCCTCACTCACAGCGTTTAGCAGAGGCTACTTCCTGCCACAGAGCAGGCATGCAATCAAACCTAAAACTTCTCGGCAACATAATTGAAATGGCAGAGCAAGATAGAAGGAAACACCAGTAGAGAAGGTGACCTTATTTAGCCTTGTTGGTATGCAGGAAAACTATATAGCAACATACAGCAGATAAAATATTTGTCATGTTTCTATTTAATAACATTTTTATATGAAGCCTAGTATTTAAAAAGTAATAATAAAAATATTGTATAAAAGTGGATTTTTTTTTGCAAGTCATCTCATAAATTTAATAGTCATCTTATAGATTCATCACATACATATGCAGTAAAATGTTGCACACTTTTATTTTTTTTTGCAATTTTAATGATTACAGACAAAAAAAACCCCCCTAAAGTTTACTCTCTTGTCTAATATCACATTAGACCAGTGTGTCTCCAACCTGGTCCTGGTGCCGCTGATCTGTCTCTGCTTCAGCAGACCTGATTCAAATCATAGCAATAGCTTCTGTGTGCCCTCAAGTGCTGCAGGATCCTGTAAATCACCCACTTTTTTCAGGTCAAGTGTGTGGCAGAAGGGAAACACTGAATTGCACCAATCAAAAATTGTCATTATTGTCCTGGATCAGATCAATGTAAGTGGTGTCATCTAGAGCTTCTGGAGTTACACAGACTGATCTGCTGCAGGAGAAGCCTGAATAAAAGGATTAAAAGTATTTAGTTAAAAAATAACAGCTGAGAACTAGATGTCTTCTTTTAACACTGTGACATCAGTACACCAATCTTCCTTTGCATAAAAGCAGATTCCCACCTCATCTCTTTTCCCTGGAGAACTCCACCCTGCGGTTTGCTGAGCGTCAAAAAGACGCTTTCCGAGATGCAGAGGGGTGGCAGGTCCACGAAGAGCAGCTTGTCTGTCTGTTTTGTTTGCCAGGGAGCGATCATTCGCCAGGTGGACAGACGGGAGCGGCACACGCAGTCCGCGCTGGTGGATGCTTGATGGGCGTTCTTGTGCGTTTCCTCTGTCTGTATCTCCGGTAAATCCCACAGAGAGCTGCTGGAATTCCAGCCAGGATATTAAAAAATAAAAAACTGTCTAAGATGATGAAAACCTGAGTTCTCAGTGAGGAGTTGAAAGTGGCTGTAGCATAGCAGTAAAGTTCAGTGCAAACACAGACAAAAGCAAAGATTCTTGTCTGAAATGAATAGTTTTGCATTTGAGTAAATATTTTCTTTCTTATCAGGACTGAGAAAAAGTATTTTAATGTTATTCTTTCAAGTATGATCAGTTGTCAAATATGCAAACAGAATGGTAAACAGAACAACAAAGCACAACGTTTAATATCATTGTGTATTGCACCTGATCTAAATGGAGATAACCCGGCCATAGCCGCAGCTTGTCTGTTGTAAAGATCGTACAGCTTGTGGCTGCTGCAACATGTAGACTGTAGAAACTACGTAAAGGTTATATTTAGCTCCGCATCTCCCAGACAGCCCACTGAGCACACAGTATCCTTGCTCGGTTGCTATTTCGGTGAGGACTGTGCAGACTGGGAACAGCTCATGTTGTCTACTTCACCCATTGATTCCCACAGCATGTTTCCCTCAGTAATCTGTCGGACTAAATGAGAGCTGTGAGTTTTTTGGTACAGTGTGTGACGTTTCCTCTTATCCTCGTCGGTTTTTGAAGATGCATTACATCAGGCTTTCCCATCCTGCCTCTAAATCCAGTCTTTCATTGTGTTTCCATATGGGAGAACGAAGATGAGCACGAGGATATTGATTTTTTTTTTTTTTTTTTTGCTTTTCCACCATGAGTGAAAAACACATTCATATGAGCATGAACAGAGAATGATTCTACCAACAAAAACATGCTATGTGGATAGTATACAAGATGATTGGGTTATGTGCCACTGCAACCTCAACTCTGGGGCTTTCTCTTCTGAATCATAGATGAGGAAGCTGCGAACAGCTTGTTTGCTCTCTAAATTAAGTATTTCTCTCCTCCCTGTCTCCATATCTCTCCCAGAGAGTTGTTTTAGTTAAGACTCTTTACACCTGAAACCAAGCCGAAGCCTCACCATGTGAGGGTTTGTGTTTTTTTTTTTCTCTCTCTCTTTTTTTCCCTTGTTAAATTATTTGCTGACGTTTGTCCACAAGTGTCAGGAAGCTCTCTACCGGTAGTTGGTGTGAGCAGCGCTCATCTTTAATGCATGCCGCCCTTGTGTGTTGGAAGTAACACCCTGTAAGCGAGAGGCTTTCCTGTTGGTCGGCCTCCTGTGGATTGGAACTGGTTCCGATGCCCATCCTCGCATGCAACCGTACAGAAGCTCTTGCTATTGACATCACAGTGCAAGCTTTGAACGTCTACGACTGCAATCTGCTGTTTAGCCTTTCATGTCTTCCTATCAACTTAGCATGAAAGACAAGTAAAACGTTTGAACGTTGTACGCACTGTGACATGCCAGCACATTCACTTATGATTCATGAATATTCGTCATCTTTCAAGATGGAACTCCCCACCCATAGCTAATTTGATTTAGGACTGCTAGGAACTCATGAAAACATAATCTGCCGTGCGTTTTGTATTTGCACTACACACTAAAACAGCATTGTAGGTGTGTTTTCTTTAAAAGCAACAGCATCATAGTGTCACACTGCTGTTTTTACACTACCTATTTTCCACTTGTGAATTTTTGCTACGGTTTTTGCAGTTGAGGTGTGTCAGTAATCAGTGATTAGAACGAGCTAGTAGTCAGCAAGCCCAAGCTGTCGGAATGCAACAAACTCATCCAAGGTATGATTTGACCATGACGATAGGACTTTGACCGTCAGTGGCCAAATGACAGGTGTTAGAAGTAACTGTGGTGTACAACTATGAACGAAAATGATAAGAAGCTGTTGCAGAAACGTGCGCAGCAGTTCAAAGCTCTCTGTGTCAGAGGGGTTTTCAGTCAGATGGCAGCAAATGCAGGCAGTAAAGATGAGGTGATTTTCATTTGAACATCTGTGCTGGAAAGACTTTGTAGAGTATCAATAATCTAACCACAATCATTTAAAGTTTATTACATAGCAGTTGCAAAGTATTATAAGTACTTGGTTAGTATTAGGAAGCAGAAATCAGATGTTTTTGGAAACTTGTAGAAACCATGAAGCTCTAATTTGCTGTGCTCCCCTAAGTCGTCAGCCACATGTACACCAAAGTGTTAGCCATTTTAACCCCGTCATTACTGATAAAAACATTGTGGGTTTTATTTTTGTTTTTTTTTCTGGGACTGCGGGATGCAGCTCTGCTCTGTTCACTTAGGTCGCTTTGCTTTTAACAAAGATCAAACGTAGTTATGTTTTTGCCTTTTTGACAAAACTTATAGAGTCTCTAGAGTTGACCCAATTTGTTAAAATGAGACCAAACCCAAAACTGTGGCTTAATATTCTGAGACCGAACCCAATACCAAGAAAAGACAACCTAAAACTGGTCTGGAGCCCTCAGTCCCCGGTGAAGACAGATGTTCTTGCCTAAAGCCAAACATTCAGGTTTTTTTTAAGCAGAGAATTCATCCCCAGCTACCTGGAATCCTCTAGCTTTAAATATCTGACAAAAGCAATCTACTCACAGGTACCTTACGTTTGTTTTTACCAGTTCCGATTTGTTCCATTTCTGGTACAATCCCAAACACTCTCCAATAACAAGACATCAGTGACAGAAAGATGTGAGCCTTGGAAATGGGGTCAATAAGTATGCTGGAGGATTTTTGTTGTTTGTCAGAAACAATGATCTGTGACACGGAGCAGATTCTTTTTATGCCCTCGGTTGGTTTGATTTCGTAACAACTCAGCTTTCTGAACAAACAAAAAAAAAAAAAATCAGAGCTCTAGCTACAGAGCTATTTTAGTGATATTTATCAGCAGTAAATCAGATGTAAGAGCACATACTGTTCCGCTGCATCTCTGTCTCTGTAAGTGATAGTTTGGCCCTGAATGGGTATCATTTATCCTGCACGCATACAGTCAAACAAGCACATTCTGCTTGGTGAGATTATCTTATCTCAGCGGTGTTACTGAATGTTTAGTAATGGTTCCAGCAAGGGTTTGATGAATGTACACGAAAACAAAATTAATCTTTATTTAGCGACATTCAGACTGTAGTGTTTCGGTTCCGTCTCTCACCTCCACTCATGTCGAGCTGAAGGCATCTTGGACGATAATGGAATATTAAATGAGTTGTCTTATCTGATTTCTTATACTCGCGTATAAACAGTCAACACAGTGCCTATTTTCCCAGCCATCAGCTATTCTATCTCTCTAACTTGCTCTGTGTTTATCTGCTGTTCAGGTAACACAGAGGTCTTTCTGAATGCCTCAGAAGTGCCTCCATTTTGGGGTCCTTCACATCAATTTACGACCTCCTCGCCGCCTCTGGGACCTCCGTGACCATTCAAACAAGGCTGGATTGTGGCAAATCTGGAAAACCTAATATCAGTGTGAAATCAATTTTGTTGCAAGTGTGGACTTAGTACAAGACAAATATATATATATATATATATATATATATATATATATATATATATATATATACTGCTTTCATAGCCACTTCACAATACTACAGCAACAGAATGTTTCCTAGCAATAGTTTACTTTTCTATACACTCACAAGTCACATTACACCTCTAGCCTTAGGTTGGATCCCTTTTTCTCTCAATTCAACAAGGTGTCTGAAACAATCCTCTGGGTTTCTGAGTAATATTGAAATGATGGCATCGAGCAGCTGCTGCTGATTTGACAAGGGCTCAGCCATGATGAGAATCTCCCATTCCAGCACATTGTAAAGGTGCTCCATTTGATTAAGATCTGCTCACATTGGAGACGATTGAAGTGGAGTGAACTCATTGTGAGGCTCCAGAAACCAGCGTGAGGTAAAGGGTTGGGTTATTGTGACCAGGTATTATTTGAATTAATTTACCATTTTATCTCCTAAAAATAACTTTGCCCGTTCTCCTCTGACATAAGACATCAGACAAGTACCACTCCAGTTTTCCTCTTTTTTGGGGGCGAAATTCACTCTAAGCCCTGGTGATGAATGTAAAATTCCCAGTAGATCAGCAGTTCCTGAAAAACTCAATCAACCTGTCTCACACCAACAACCAATGCCATGTTTAATATCACATAAATAGGACTTGCTCGACATTCTGATGCTCGGTTTGAACTTAAGAAAGTTGTCTTCACCATGTCTCGATGCCTAAATTTGCTCAGCTGCTGCTGGCCGTGGTCTTGATACATTATGAGTGGATTCACTGTCTCCACCATGAGTTTCAGCCTTCCTGTTGAATAGGAAACAACTTTCCTTTCTTTCCTCCTCATCACTAAATACAACATGGGAATTTCCCTAAATGTTGTTGCAAATATAGTTTATATTTGATCGACAACCTTGAAAAATTGGTTTGCCAATAGAATTTCTTTGTACAATTTGGAGGTGTGTGTGTGTGGTTTCTCCCTAGCTGGAAGCACTGAACCACGGGCAAAACAAAATGATCTCTATGGCGAAGGAGCAAGAGACGCATTTGTTTTTGTCATGTGCAAATCGGGGATTGTTCTTTACAGCCGCATGGTGTGATCCTGTTTTGTTGGAGTCAGAGTGGCAGTGTGGTGTGACACAATGCAGTGGCAGTGCCAAAAGCCTGACCATAAATTACCTGGAGTGGTGCCAGCAGGGTGTGGGTGTAATTAGGTTGAATATTTGGCATGTACCCACTACGGCCAGACCTCCTTCAAAATCTCTGATGACCAAGCTACATCTCGAGGATTAGCATTTACTGCAGCCGAAAACGCTTCTCCACACAGCAGCCAGGAGCCAGATATGCTGCCTCCACAGTAATGAATCATGATGATGTTACCGCTGAGATGTTGCTCATGTTCAAAACATCCATTAGGTCATTCACACCTAATGACAGCTGCAATGTATTCTCTAAATTCTAGCTAACTTTTATGTTGAGATCTAGTGTGAAGGGTTCCCAATAGAATAACTTTTTTTCTTCGAGCTATATTAGAAATCAATGATTCTCAGACGACTGCGGTGGACTGGCGACCTGTCCAGGGCGTTCCCCACCTCTCGCCTGTTGACTGCTGGAGATGGGCACCAGCACCCCTCCCAACCCCAATGGGATAAGGGTGTAAGACAATGGATGGATGGTTTCTCAGACGAAAAAGAGTTGCTTTACTTATGCCGTTATACTTTTGCACACATCCGATAAATCAAGTTAACGCCTTGATGTAAAGAAAAAAAAAGAAAAAATACGATGGCCTCTAAACAGAAACGAATTCCACTGGTTTCCGTTTTTGTCGTTGATGTGATGGATCTGTTGTCTCAGCTTGCCTTCAAAGCCATAAGAAAAGCTCCGTGCAAACACCTGCATAATGTGATCCGGTTTGAATTGTTATTGTGTGTGAAGTCTGTCTTGGTGGACTCTCACTTCCCCTGCAGCTTATTGTTGTGTCGGGCTTTCTGTCTACTCTAAATGTCAAGGAGAAGGAGCTTATCAGTTTCACATCCATTTCTTATTTTTTTCCCCTCCCTCCCATCACTCTCACTCCCTCGCCCTGGTTGTCTGTCAGTAGGAACCCCTGGGGGGAGGAGGAGGCTAGCAGGAGGCCAGACCTCCCTCATCACCTCCCTTTTTCCTCTACACCTTTCTGTCCGTCCTGTCCGGTGGGACAGGGGGTCGTATGCTGACGTTTATCTCCTTACATATGGAGTACGCTCTCAGACTGGGAAATGGTTTCTTTTTTTTGTTTGTTTTGTCAATGCATGAGGAGGAAGATGTGCCTCTGACTATAATTTGTCGCTTAGACGCTTCGGTTTTTGAGATTACCGTTAGCATATTACATCTAAAACATGTTTCCAGGTATAAGCAGGAGAAAAGTAAAGTAGGGGTCAACGTTACTGTCACCGATTGCGGTTTCAGACTTGGCCTTTTATGGATTGGAAGTCTGTCCAGATGTTGTGACCTTAAACAGGCATGACGCTCAAAAACTGATAGATTTTTTTCTTTATGTGTGTGTAACAAAATAATTCCTGAAATCGCTTTTTTTTGGTGTGTAGCCTTGATCTTAACTCAAACCGTCAGTTCACACAAATGTGACATATTAATGAATTCACTGGCAGATGAGATTTGTGGATTTTAGATAATAAAAACCCACTAAATTGACAGATAATCGTCCACGACACAGAGAAACAGGAGTTGAAGATGGAACTTGCATGCTGACTCGTGTTGTAATTTGAATAAACCAACCCTCAACAGTCACATAGCGAGAGAACAAAGCGACTTGTTTAATCACTTGGAATAAATTGCTCTTGGCGCCACAACCCACATCTTGTCACAGGACGCAAGAAATCATCATTTTCTCACATCATTTAGCTTTCAGATGATGGAACAAGAGAACAGAGTAACAGTAAACAAGTGTTGCATCTGACAAGCTGCATTTTTTGGGTGGACTAAAAGCTTCTCATTCTACGGAAAAGGTCATAATCTCCTTTCTAAACTTTGATGTCCGACATTTCTTAGAAGGAATTGCTGCGTGCGTTAGTGCTGTTTTAACTACTTGTACGTGGGCCTTGAGGTCAGTCTGTTTTTCTGTAAAGTTGCTATTCACAAATTACGAAAAGAATTCAACAGAAAAGATATTTTTCATTCTGGTTTTCAATCAATATCCTATACAGGACCTTCCACCTCTATCGGCACCCCTGCTGAAATATTCAAAAAGCTGTAGTATAGATGTTTTTTTTTTTTGTTTTGTTTTGTTTTTTATTGCCGTAGTATAATCAACTGTCTAAAAAGTTCCAGCAGTTCTTTAATTAAAGGCAATACTTTATTTATTTTTTGCCACAGTGGCAAGATAAACTTGGTCCTAATCCAACCTTGTTTCCACACTTCCAGTTTTTATAAACTTTTTAAATTATTGCCCTAACTTTGGATAAGAACACGTTTAGGTGAATCGCTATTTTCTTGTATCCGTTTCTTGCTTTGCTTAAATTGCATGCTCTCTTTCCCATTAGGAGGATTGGCACATATTTATCTCCTCGCTGATTGAAGAGGTCATGGCAAAGCAAATATTTTAAAAGGACTTTAATTGCATTTATTTTTTTTTTTAGGAATTGTTTGGATTTCCTATAAATGTTGGACTGGGGATCTTATTAAGATTAGTTATTTCTCAAAATGAGATTTTTTACGAACTGAATGAATTTAATCAAACTGATTGGATAATTTCTGACAGCTTAGCAAGCCTTAAATAATGAATGGACAGAGCAGGATGTATTTCTTCAGGAAGCTAAGATCTGGCAATGTTTGCAGAAAGATGCTGCAGATCTTCTATATGTCTGTTGTTGAGAGTGTCATCTCCTCTACTACCATCTGTTGTGGCAGCAGCATCAGAGTCAGGGACCTAAAAAGACTAAACATCCTCTTTATGAGACTGAAAACGATGTCTTTTGTCAGAGGTTTCTTGAAATGTGCTGTAATACAGACTGCTACAGGAGATTTTTCCTGCCATCACCATCTACAATAACTCTTTAGATTTTGAGTTAATATGAGTTACAGCATTTTGAATTTGACTTGAATTGAATTCAAATATTGAGGGTAAGTAAAGCAGTTTTACAAGACAGACTGTTGCAGATGCAACAAAGCATTCCTGGTTTAAAGACATGCAGATTTTCAGTTTGGTCTGAAACTTTCTGGGAATAAGTGCAGGTTCCTGATGATGATTTTTGAGGAAAGTATGATTGTTTCATTTATTTTTTTCTTATTGTAAATACGAAAAAGCAAGTCAGACTTTCTTCTTCTGCAGTCCCATTTCTTCTCCATTAAAACTTGCCTTTCAAAGTGACGCAGAGCTCTTTTAGCACTGTGCTCATCTCATATCTGCCCTTCCTGCTGTTCTTAGACCAGCAGAGTCAAAGCCATGCATCATCTGCAGATATTACATTTACCTTCTGCAAAGCGCTACCCAAAGACAGCGCTGGTCCCCTTCCTCTGTTTCCCTCCAGGGTCGTATTATAAGCTGGTTGAGATTCTATACAGAGCCCGGCTCGGTGCACGCTGCTTTTATCAGCAGACTTTTATCTCATCCCACCTTCATCCTCCATCCTCCCACCTCAACCTAGCAGTCAGATTGCTCAGGCTGCCCTGGAGCCCTGGGAACTGCCAGGGTGGCCAGCTGCTCGCTCTGGTTCTCTCACAGCATCACCACCATGAACTCGGAGTGAAAAAAAAAGCCTCTGAACTGTTTTAAATGGTTTTTAATTGCTTCAGGTAAACATGCGAGGATGTCAATAGTTTTTTTTTTTGTGTGTGTGTGTGTTTTTTAATCATGCAGTTTTTGTAGGAGGGGACGTTTAATAACGGGGTGTCTTTGTAGATTAGCATACAATCAAAAGGTGGATTTATTGGTTTAATTCTAGTTGAAAATGAAACTTATGACACACAAACTGATCTATTTTATTTATTTTTTTCTGTTGATGATTTTACAGCTAATAAAAGGGTAATAAATTTTTTGCTAACTGCAACCTTCAGCCCATCTACATAGATTCCCTTTTGCCAGTTTTCTGTCCTTCCCAGCACACTGATGCTGATATGCCATGTAGAAAAATGAAACCAGCATCTACATCAAGCTTTTAAGTGGAGACATTTTCTGGAAGACGGCTGCGCTGACATTGAACTTGATAAAACACGTTAGGCCAGCACAACGACATGGATCCCCAAATCATCATTGAATTTGAAAGCCTCACATTGGACACAGAATTTTGTGCCTCCATGGTCTGGAACATGGATTGCCAAATGAAATGCTTTTTTTGTTGTTTTTTTTTAACTTATTGAGGGGGAAAAAAAACCTTTGCTTTTGAAGTTCTTGTGTCTAGTGAATTTTTATTCCCGTCTGAGAACCTTTAAATACGCTTTTGCTAACAGTCTTCCTTCCACTCAACCTTTCAGTTATTATACTTGGATGATGCTCTGACCTTCAGTAGCACATTTCCCCTGTGGAAGGTACCAGTCTGCCGATCAGCAGCCAAGTCAGCAGTCTTCTCCATTAATTTGTACATCAGAACATATATATATATATATATTTATATATATATATATATATATATATATATATATATATATATATATATAAAAAGCTTATTTGTTCTTATCCAATCATAATATTTTATGAGACTCATAATTTTGGGTTTTTATAAGCTGTAAATAGTAATTATCAAAATGGAACAGAAATTAAAACTTGAAACGTAGACAGTAACTCCATGCATGTTGCACCAGTGTGATTTAAACTTTTTAATCCGAATTAATGAAATAAATCAGATTTTATATCAGATTCTTTCCAAGTAGACCGATTGAGGTGCACCTCCGCATCTCTTGGTCATTCACGATAGCGACAGATTTGGATCCCGCTTTCAGAGTCGCTTGCTAATTGTGCCGAGTGTGAGAGCTTGCAAACGGGGCCGAGTACCGCTCACCTGTAAATGCGACGGCTTTTATGCAAAAAGGTCAGCTGTTAAAACGCTGCTTGTTTGGCTTTAAGTGATTGACGCGTACGAAAGGTCACGTCAACATCAGGGACGCCTGTGTGCATGCGCAGATGTGAAAATCTGCTGACACAGGCTCGTGTGCCCTCCAGCAGCGCTCTTTGGTTACCCAACTCTTATTAAAGCAATAAATATGGCTGGGACATAAATTTGACGTCATGATTTAATTCCGCTCTCTCAGTCCTTCTCTCCGGGTGTCTTTGCTCTCCATTTTCCCCCCCTTCTGTCGGGGCGTGTGCGTGCGTGCTCGTGCGTGTGTGTGCTGATGCTCATTAATGTGGCATAAATGCTGCCTTCTAATTACAAGTAGCCAAGGATTGCTGGGGGGCAAGGTTTGATGCATTCCGTTTCAGAGTGCTCCTTGCTCCTTTGAAATATACACACCTTTCCATTTCTCATCAATCTAGTTTAGTGGGGGTGATATATGGTAGCTGTGTGAGTTTTTATGAGTGTGTGTAATTGGAGTTTTATGTAGATGCTCGTGGGCTGTTAAAGAGCCAAACATGCTCCAGGTGTTAGCAGAGGATTCTGTTCCAGTCTGAAAGGCACTTTGGAAGACTGCAACTCAGCAGGATCCAGAAAGTACATGCACAGAGTACTTCGGTGTGCACACGTCTCTTATTTTATACCCATGTAGAAACGACTCTTTATTTGTCAACTTCTTTGCAAAACATAAAACCACTGCCAATAAAAAAAATAAATAAATAAAAAAAAACTAGCGGATTTGTTGAACGTTTCTTGATTCCTACTCAAATTGCACTCATGTTGCCTGGAACTGAGATTCAGCTCTTCCAGGTAAAAGCTAAACACTCTGTATGACATGGAAACCATTTACCAGCTCTAGCAGAGCTGCAAAACATAGCATATCAAAACAGCAGCAATATAATTGTTAGTATTATTGCATTTGCAAAGAAACACTTGAATTCAATATTTGGAAGGTGATACATACTAAAAGTCTTTCCCACTCAACTACATTTTGCAGATAAGGTTGACTTTCTTTGTCCTCTGTGCCCACAGTATAGATGTTTTCGACCAAGATTGTAAATCTCCAGGGGGAATGATGAGGACATTGTGGGGAAAAAGCAGCGGAAAGGTTTATATTATTCATCACAGTGTTCAACAATTATATTTGCAAAGTCATGTTTCCCTAAAGTTGTGCAGCCCTAAGCTTTACTGCAAACAACAAATGGTATGAGAGCATTTTTCTGTTAACCACTGCGTATTATGTGTAGCACAAAGCATAAAACATATCCTCACTCCTAATTTACGGAGGTTGGCAAGGATTCTTACAATAATGCAGCTGTTGGCAGAGGCATGATATGAGTATTTCAAATTGTTAAACCGAGTCGAGGATCTACAAAGACGTAGATAGAGGACTTGGCTTTGTGCCCCATGTGTTAAAACTTTTGTTTTTATATAGCAGAAATTTAAAGCACAGTTCATATAAAAATAAAAATAAAAAAATCAGACAGATTTAATTAAATCAATTGGAGAATTATCCTGAATTCTCTGACAAGCAGAAACTCAACCAGAAAAAAGGGTTCAGCTTTTTTAGATTGTGAAACTTTTGGACATTGTTTATTTAAAGCCTAAGTAATAAAATTTTATTTTTAAAATGTGTAACAAACATGTTGGGGCAATCTTTTCCCATTCATATTTCCTTGCTGTTCTTGTTAGTTGAGTAGAATAATAAAAAAAAAATCTTGTTCTGCTCCATAAAGTTAACGCTTTGCTTTAAACAACTTCTGCATTGTAATAGAAAAAGAAAAGCTGAACATTTTCTGCCTCAAGAGACACATTAGGAAATAACACTCATTTGAGAGGTCAAACTTTTAGCCTTAGCTGTAAGATATTGACCTTGTGTTTGGTTGTCAGGCTGAATGTGATGACATGTGTCAACTTCAAAGGAGAGACTGCAGCAATAATAGAAGAAAATTGCTGCAGCATTTTTCTGAAGGTCAGATCCTTAGCATGTCGCTTGTACTTTTTTCTCCCCGCCTCACAGACGGAGACATGTTTTCTCTGGATCTGAGGACGCGGCTGACTTACTCATTTACAGGAGACGTACTGATATAACCTTAGATATTCAAAAGAACACAGACCTTCGTTGTTGACACCTTTTTTTTAGCCAGAGCTTCAGCCACCAGAAATAAAAGATAGAAGAAAAAAAACATATTTTAAGTATGAATGCATATCCATACTCAAAATTGTAATGTGGCAAAAATAAAAACAAACTCTGTAAAGAGGAGTTAGAGATTCCTCTACTTTCGATTGCCCTTTATCACCGCCGCCTGATGGCAGTCGTGCACAGAGTCACACTGACCTGAAAACGTTTTTTCACTGGTTCAATTAAATCATAATTTGAAAATTGCTTTTTGTTTGTGCTCTGTTTCTTTCTCTTTTTTTTCAATTTAATGTGAAAAAACGATTCATGATCTATAAAGAACTCTGTGACATTGTAAATACTTGTTCATGGCAAAAAAAAGATACAGTATAATATAAATATTTCGCAAGTTGTCTTTCATCCATGAGTGAAAAGAAAATAAATGTCTGTTTCAAAGAATACATTCTTTTCTCTTCATATTAATTATATACCAAATGGCTTTCGGGATAAACTGCTCCCTTTAAACATTTTCATTATACAAGTATTTAATTTCCATCGGGATTCAATTAATATTTTTCTTTTAGAAAGTTTTCAGAAGATCACATAAGGTTCTTATCACTGAACGACGGGGCAGAGCTTCATTTCCTCCATGTTTTCGATTAAATCTTCAAAAATATCGAGTCTCCTAATGCGACACTCGACGCCGTTTCATGTAGTTACTAACCAGTGGAGTAAAGCTGAAGAGGAAACGGTTCTTACAGCTTTTAAAATATGATTATAAGATTGTGGAAGGGGGCGGGACCAAGGTTAATGCTGCATTCATGTGCTATCATGGAAAAAGGCCTTCACTTACTGGTTTATTCAGAGCCAGTAAGTTTGCATTAAATGTTTTCTCATCTTAAGCATGAGCAGCAGAAATTTAAATCAATTGACTGATGACTCTGTACATTTTCTCTTTGGAAATATCAAATATTAACAGTACAATTAAAACCAGATGACTTTTGTAAATTTCAATAAATGGGACAAAAGGAGAAGAGATATGGACAATGTGATGCAAGAAGTCAGCACAGCGGCGGCAGATGTGTCATATTAAATGGAGAAACTAGAATTACAAATATACATTTTAATTCTATATCTAATTTCACAGCAGATTTTTAAGTTGTTGTCTTGTCTTTGTTTATTTTTAATTGAGTGAATGTTGCTGAATATTGGCCGAACCTTGCCTCTGTCTTCATGAATATTTTCTGTCTTTTTTTTTAAAAAAACACAGGTCACACACACACACAAAACTAGTTTCCTTGGTGAATAGCTGTGAAGGAGGTTTCTCTTACTTGTGAAGAATCCATTTTGAGCACAGCAGAGAAGAAATGGGATGAAAAATCAGAAAGGAAGGAACAGTTCCACCTCTAGCTTCCCAGAAAGGAGCAAAAGAGAGAAAAAGTATCTGAATTTTGGAGCAGAGAAAACCAGGAAAAGTTTGGCGCTGTAAGGCATCTGACAGAAACTCTGACTTTGTTACCTTTCAGGTAGAAATTACTGACTCATTAAGCTGTTAAACGAGATAAGGCACCTATGCTTTACCGAGTGAGTGTACTAAATGTCGTTCTTATCCGGATAGCCATGCTAATTATTCTCTTATTCTGGTAGATATTCAATCTTTGCTGAGATTTCATTATGCGCGTTTCGGCTGGTGTTATAAGGTGAACTGGGTCATCGCTTTAAATGCAGCTCATCTGGGGAAGCTAAGATTTCCCACAGCATTAAACAAGCGATGATCTTCTAAAGCCTTCCGTTTTATCAGTGCGCCCTCTGACCCGTGACGAGGCAGCGAGCGCATTACAGCCCCATTAACGCACAGAGACAGGAGCCAGCGATGAGGTTCGACAGCACGACATGTCTCACTTTCAGTCTTAAGTCTTAATGTTTCTGAAGACATTATTGAATCACAAGCATAATTCCGTAATTTGAGTTTCTCATGTTAAATGTGTGTGCTTCAATTTTTAATAAACCTATGCTGGGTGTCCTGCTGACTTCTGCAACAGCAGACAGTTTGCTGTGATACTTGCTGTGTAAAAATAAGGGTGGACACCTGCAATGACAAATTCAGATTTTAGAGACACCCGTCAGGTTGCAGCTTTAATAAAACCCAATTTATGTAAAAAAGGCTCAGCAGCCGAATATTTGATTAGGGTAGAGTATAAGTGAATGGATTTGGTCTTTATTACGGTTGTGATTGTTTCTCTGAAGACGCATGATGAATGCTACAAACATTAGGGGGAAGTGTTATTGTTTAAAGTGGAAATGTTTCTATTTGTGCACATTTATTTGAAATGTGTGTGTGTGTGGGTGTGTGTGTGTGTGTGTGTTAGGGGGAAGTGTTATTGTTTAAAGTGGAAATGTTTCTATTTGTGCACATTTATTTGAAATGTGTGTGTGTGTGGGTGTGTGTGTGTGTGTGTGTGTGTGTGTGTGTGTACCACAGTTTCAGTCCAATACTAATCAGGATCACGAAAAATAACACTTTGTTTCTTCTTGTGGAACGCTTTAGGATACTTTACTTTCCTAATTATTTTTCCAGATAGCTGCAAATATTTTCTGCAGGACAGCCTTATACGAGTTGTACTGGAATGTTATGATTATATTCCTGTATACTTAAAGAAAAGTGCTAAGACCTTTGCCTGACCCACAGCTTCCTTACTTGCATACAAGTAAACAAATGCTAAAGTGAAGAATGACAGAAAACCAGGGTGGTGAAGTAAAGAATGTGTCTACCCATCATTGTATAGGATGTTTGTTCTTTCTGTGACCTGTGTTTGGTAGAAGATGTTGGAGTAAGGAAACATTTCGGGAAAAGCCTATGTCAGCACATGAGATAAACAAACACGGGTAATGGTATATCTGTTTGTGTGTATGTGTAACAACAATTGCATAAAGTTCTTGCACATCCCTGCTTAAGAAGAGAGGTAAAGCTGGGTGAAATATTGTGTCTGTACTTTTTCTCAATGCAGGCAAGTAAAAAACTTGAAACAATTAGAAATAATCTCAACCATCTTTACTTAAAGGTGTCCATATCAGAGCTAACTGATAGCTGTAATACTCTGGCAATGAGTTGTTTCTAAAGAGACATGACTCGCCTTACAGGTAGAACCGTCAACAAACACTATGAATTTGCTGAAGTAGTCAATTATTAGCCCATTTTTCCCCCTATTTTTTATATGACTTGTTGATAATTTGCCTTAAAACATATGTTAACGTTGTTGTGGTGAAAAAAGTGGTTCCTCTGGACATATCTGAGACGATATATGCAGAAAAGCTCAAATGACATTGACAGCCAAGAAGCTGCAGCAGCAGCAGGTCTCTTTTACCATCAAAGTCAGTTTAAAGGTTGAAAAAACAAAACATGCAGCATGTTTATGGAAAATCTCAGAATCGCTATATTAACAAAACATCATGCATGACCTGTAATACAGTTTTGCAAGTCATGGAAACAAAGATAAGCAGTGAATTTTAATATATTGGCCACATGGCTACCTGGGGATGTTGCTGACAGAATCAAACAGTTGACCAACAGCAGGTGTCATGAGTTGAATGTAGTGAGGGACATAATGCTAGTGCTTAAGAAAAGCCTTCTCTGGTGCAAAAGCCTTTTTAGACATCATCCTTGGTTATTTGTGGATTTTGAAGGCCACACCCAAGGATTAGGATCCTTTCTTCTGCAATATTTCTGAAACAGTCTGCCTCTTTGAGCCTCTTAATACTTTGCATCGTCATTGACTCCTCATTTCCACCCACACTCCACTTAGCAGTACAGAAAACTTAAGAAAACCAAATCTTGGACTGAACTTTTCTCAAAAGATATTTTGTGTCTCTTCCTCTCCCTCATGAGATGCTTGCAGGTCACAGCCAGTTGACATGACACAGCGTGTCTCCATGTTGGCATGCATACCTGACAATTTCTCAGCGTGCGATAGCCGAGCCCTGTCACCCACTCCCACTGTGGGGTGAAAATGCTTTTTACTGCCCGTCGCCTTTCTTCTCCGTGCTCCTCGGGGTACTGCGAGCACCCGGGTGGGACGCAAACAGAGAAAACCCAATCTTCCAAGCTTTGACTGGATGAACAGATGTCTCCGTTTTTGTTTTTTGGTTGTTTTTTTTTTTTTTTTTTGAGCATTTGTGTGCACACATGAAGACTTTTTAGCTGCATGGCTCTCTACTAGCAGAGAGAAAGCTTCCAAAAGCCGAGACATCACTGCAGCAGGTGCTCTGTTTGGCTTTCTGCATCTCACATGTGACAGCTTCTGCCTCCTGCTGCAACCTTGACAGAATTTGCAGTTCCAGCATTAACCGTTCTCTGTTTTTGTGTTCTTGTTGTTTTACTTTGCAACATTTTTGCCTGCATCTGTTGTCTCTTTAAATGTCTGTAGGAGCATGCCTGCATAGTCATAGTCTCTACGTTATTGACTCTAGCATCAAGTTGCATGACTAATAGGAAAATATTATACACTGATAGCAATTCTATTCCATGGAACTAATTGTATGAGGCAGTTTCAGCCTAGATTAGTTCACCTTTCCTGCCCTGATGGAGAGTTTAAGCATTTTCTAATTTGCTGGTTAGAATTACTCATTAGATCAACATTCATCCAGTCTCACGGTTTCTCCCATGGGATCTCAAATATATTAGGCGCTGATGAGATGTCAGCTGTCAGGCCGTGGGTCAGATATATGCTGTCATGGGAGCAATTTACCAGCAGCATCTTGATAGCCAGAGCTGGAAACACAGTTGGTGAATTTCCAGTATGTTACATTTTGAGGATAAAGTTTCTTTACCTCAACATTTTTGAGTAACAATAGGCCTGTCCTGGTAATATGTGTTTGAGTTTGCACGACACTACTCAGCTGAAGAAAAACATCTGAAAGTCTTCAGCAAATAAAAAGTTTTTTTTTTTTTTTTCTCCAATTGCCCATAATGTTACGCACTATAATCTTTGCAAACATGCAACCCCAAAATCATAACAAACCAGCTTTGCTGCAGCCTGGCTCATTGCTGATAACTTGTTCTTGTTGTAATTTTTTTGTTCTTTTTTTTTATTATTTTTATTTTTATTTCTATTCAATTCCAATTTTGCAGAGGCTATAACAAAACCCCCCAAAAAACCTGAGGTGATTTAATGTTTATCTTCAGTTCTGGAAATGATTGTTTTTAATTAATTTTATTATCTGCATCAGCATGCATTTTTTTAACTTTTGTTTTTTTTTATTTTTTGTTGTAGCTGACATCTTCAATAGTATCCTTTTCTCAACCCGAATAGCTTCTACCCATATGCAAGTTGCTGGGATACCGTGGTTCAAATATTGATAACTAGTCAAATTTTATCAGTAAAATAAATGAATCACCAGTCATGCTGGTCAGTTTTAAATTGGCCAGAATTAACTAGAGATCAGCATTTTTATTTCCTGTTCATTAAATGTATTAAAATTGAAAACAAATGATTTTATCTGTAAATATTTTGAGAAACATGTTCTTAAGAGAAAAAAAAAATACAATTGAATATAAATCTACCATCGAGTGTGATTATCGTAACAGACAAAAAAGAAATTTGGTTAAAATGCTAACTAGTTTCTTGAAAAAATACAGTTTATCACAACAAAACAGACTGTTTTGTTGCAGCTGCCACTTTTATACCAGAAGTTACCAACATAATCAATTCCCCATCACCACCTCTGCCAGGTAAAAGGACAGAAAAGCGTCCATTTAGAAAAATGTGTCTTTCTGTGGGGCTGAAGGTTGAAATATTCCACTTTTTGCTTTCTTTTAACTTTTAAATTTAAAACTCAGCTCAAGCCTTCAAACATCTCTTTCAAGGCGTGTCAGAGAGTGAGACCTGGCGAAAATAAATTCACTTTTCCCGAGGTCTACAATCTAAACTGGCCTACATACACACACACACACACACACACACACACACACACACTAACGCAGAGACATGGTCATGAATGCGTTTCAGTCACTCACTCAGATAATCAGTTGAGCTTATCGAGTGGTAGCGCAAGCTTACAGATGCAAGCTAGGAGCCCCCACCTGCTGCATGACAGGAAGAAACCGTGGTATTCAGATCACTTGTAAGCATGTCCTTCACCACAATGACACAGACTGAGAGCAGACAAATCCCACTTCACCCAAGTAATGACCATTTCCCTGTTGCAGCCACAGATACTGAACCAAGTTCATTTCACGCTGGGGATTCTTTCCAAATCAGCTTGTTTCTGTTTCAGTGTTCATGCTCACATGTTATGCTATGAATGTTCTTCTTTCAGAGCTAACACATGAGCTACTTACACAATGCAGCTGCTACTGGCAAACTGCCTGACGACATGATGAAGGGAGGAGCTGAAGGTCAGATGGGCCCCTGCGTCTCAAATTAAAGGCTCATTGTGAGTGTTCGTATAAAACCATTCCCTCAATGTCCCAAAACCGATTTATTTTGGAGTTATAAATTCTAATGCACTGCACCTAAAACCCAGTAAATGTTTGCAAATTTCTGTGCCCAGGGGGGGGTTTGGGGGGGTGGAGGCGCTTTTTAAATATTAAACTTACCAGGTTTTTACATCTCATACGGCAAATGATCCGGCTCCTACAGGTAAGTCCTGAAGGTATCTTCTCAACTGCAGGATTAATGATTTATCTCAGTTTAATGCCAAACCGACAGCATAGCATTAAACAAATGAGCAGTGTTATTATAATGCAGTATAGTTCAGCGCATAGTTCTCCATCCCAACCACATGAGTAGGCCCAACTGGGACTGGTTTTACAGATTTTAACGTCCATGGCAAGTCCACTAGATTATGATGTAGAAAAATGATAACAATAAATCTATAGTGCATAGTGCAGAATTATTCATACACTTACAGTCAAAGGATCTATCGAATGATTGGAGTTTGTGTGCCTGGACGCTTCACTGCGGTTACAATAAAGTAGTATTATGAGTTTTCCTGGCACATGGTGTCATTTTAGAGCTTCAATCGTTAAAAATGCTGCACATATGAAACATAACTTAAAAAAAGTTTGGCTTTGCAATTTGAAACCATATAATTGGTCTCTGTCTCTTTAAGAAGCTCCTGCTCTTTCTGAAAACTCCACCAGTAAATTATTGTAACAATGCCTTAACCACCTATACCCGTTCTTAGGAGCGACACACTGAGAAGTAGTTTAGTTTGAGAAACTCGACAGACTGGGATTTCCACCTGATGTTTGTTAACGCTGCTTCCGCTCGTCTGGTGGAGCTGAGTGGGGAAGGCGGTGGGGAGCGAGGCATCCTCTGTGAGGAAAAAGCTCCAAAAAGGAGCTTTGTGAAAATAGGTGGCACTTTGTGAGAGCAAACATTTAGGAAACCCTGGATTGTTGCAAAGTGAGATTCAATGATTTCTCAAACATGTGTCAAAGAATCAAGGAGATCTTCAGGTGTGCGTTTGAGGAGGGGATATTATAATATGACATGCAGTTTAAAAAAAAAAGCCCATTTAACATAATACACCACCTTTAACAATGACTTGCTAAAAAAATTTTCCAACCTCACCTAGAGCTGTTTGGCTATTGTGGTGTCTCTGAAACCGACTCAGATTGCATCTACAACACACACAAGCACAACAAGACAGACAGAGAAATAAAACTTAAGCACATGTACACATGCTTGCGTGTGTGTGTATGCATGTACATGCCTCCTCCACCTGTGAGTTTTTGAGTGAAACAGTGTCCTGCTGGGAGCAAGATGGGCTTTTTAGCAGCTGTGTTGCAGTCCATTGAACACTCTCTCTATTCAGCCAGCCAGCTCATCCCGTCTCTTTCCAACTGTCTGATTTTGATTCACCTCATTCCATTTACCCACCACGCGCTCGTCGTCTGCTCCTGTTTTACCCCCTTTTCTTGTTCCTCACAGTGCTGCCCTCTTCCTACTGTATATTTGTATCTTTTTGGGCCTTTCCCGTTCTATCCTTTACCATCTGTTTTTCTAGTCTTTTCCTGGACTTTTTTTTTTTTTTTTACTTACTAGTGCAGCTTGAAATATTACTGGCTAACACAGAGTTTCTGTTAACAAGCATGAATTCCTTATGGAGATTGATTTGTGTTCACAGTGAATGAAAGCACAGGTAAACTTCCTAGGCCCACCATTCGCTCTTGAAGATGAGCTTAAAGATTTAGTTGCTCAGGAGAAGTTTCCACAGATACATCCAAAATTTACTTCCACTTAAGAGCATTTTTCAAAAATTAATTTTTAAATTTTTTTAAATTTTTATTTTTTCCAAGAACATTTTCAGACAAATTCACCTCTCAAAGACAAAAGCAGTGCGATACAGGCAGTGGAGTACAGGCATGGTGCGAAACATCTTCAGAAAGGTCAGTGTCGTGTTTTGCAGACTCAAAAACAAAGTCTCCACAGACATTAAAGTCCGATCATTAATTTGAAAGCTGAAAATGTTTCAGGCCAGAATATTTCACTTTCTGGGAAAGCCTCATGCACAACCACACTCTTGCATTGTTGTTAGGTATATTGTGAACAGTTTAACACTTCATTTATTTCACAAATGGGAATGCAAGTTGTCGATTTACGAGCAAATCTGTTGATTGACTAATTGACAAGCGGCCGTTTTCTTAAAAAGCCGAGTTTTCTCTTGTATCAGGAAGGTCGACCGTTTTCCCAAAACATAAAGAGCAACATTTTTCATAACATGCTAAATGTTTGCTCCTGGACATAGTAGCTTTGGAGGAACTGCAGTCATCTGTAGCTCAGGTGAGAGAATCTCTTGTTTATGTATCAAGAACAAAGCAACAGCTGGAAGAAAGCATTGAGTCCTCGTTTGCCACAAGACGTACAGGACACAGCAAACGTGGAAAAGTGTGTTCTGGTCAAATGAGGAAGAAAGGTAATATTTTAGTCTGTGTTTTATTCACACAGGAAAACGCAGTGGATGTGGATTTTCCTTGCACTTAACAGATATGCAGTCCTTTCAATGAAGCTTGTGTTTTTTAAGATGGCAAAAAAAAAACTGAGTGTGAATTGCAAGGCACTGTAGAGCATATGATTCTCTAACCAGTTCCCTACAAGTCTTAGCTATCAGATCCATTTACATGAACAGATGGTGCTTTTGACAGTCAGAAGGTTTTCATGTGGAGCTGCCTTAATCATGTCTCTCACTGATTTTGCTTTTGTTTTAACTTAATAAAACAATCACAACGTTCTTGCGACCACACGTCAAGAAAAGAAGCCATGAGCCATGAGTTTTATCTTTTATGTCGCAAATTTCCAAGTATTTAGTTTCTGCAAGTTTTAACAAAACAAAACACAAAATATCAAACTATATGTAGGATTTTTTTTTCCTGTCATGCTGCCCCGGTTGCTGTCCCCCGCCTCTGCTTTCACCTTATATCCGCCTGCCGCCCCACCGCCCCTCCTCAGTTGTATAGTATATGTTGTCCTTTGTGGCCTCCTGGCTCTGCTTTAATCTCCTCCTGGCCTGAACATCAGTCAATCACCTTCAGTCCAACCTGCCACCTGCCAGCCACTCCACTTTGTAACACTTTCTCCTCAGCCGCTCCTTCATCTCTCCGCCCATCTGTGACCTCATCCTTTCTGTTTGTCAAGAGTGGCCTGTCATGTTTCCCAATTCCTCTTTTCTTTTTCACATTTATTACAGGCTTCATAAACAGTCATCTTTCTAAACTTTAAAAAAAGAATCCATATCTTCTCTTACTCTGTTGACGGTGTGCATACGGGACGGATTTGCTTCTATAAACCTTTTTGTAAGGGTAAACTCCTTGACTTTTTCCCTGCGCTTTCATCCCGCTTATTTGATTTGTTAAAAAGATCAACACCTCACCTCGGAGGTGGGTCTTTTGCTCACTGCTTCACCCCTAATAATGCATTATTAATAATTAGAATGAGCTGCTGGGTTATAAAATGAACTTTGAGATGTGATCCTGACCTTGAAGGAAGCCTGGTGTGGACCAGGAGGAATACTGACAGCAAAAAAAAAAGAAAAAAAAGAAAGAAAAGCCATCCATCAGAAGGGGACGGAGGGAAACAGAAGCAGAGCTGTTTGGACTGAAGGGAATGATGGGTGGAGATGTGAGGAAAGAGAAATGAGGGAAGGCAGGCAGGCAGACAGGTGAGAAGACAGAGAGGTCTGCTCACAGGCAGCAGGGCAGTCTTTGGGAAGAAATGAAGAAAAAGCTGAGAGAAATGAAGAGAGAAGAGGCAGGTGGCTGTTTTAAGGAGATAAGCTTTCAGATAGATTAGATGAGACAAAGAGAGCCGGAGTGGGAGTGATGATCGGGAAGTCCCTGCTGTAAGGGACCCCAAATGCTTACGGGGCCCGTTTTCAGCTCGCTCTGATTAACAGGGCTTTTTATTGGCTGTAAAGTGCGGGGTTGAAGAACGCACAGGCAAATCGAATGTCACCCTTAAAGGAAAATGCCGCATGCTTCCTGAAAAACAGTTCTCAGCGTATTAGGAGCCCGATCACTTTATCCTATTCGCTTACAGCTGGAGAAAGATACAGCAGATGCACCCAGTTTGGGGCAACATCGCATTGTTTGAAAGAATTTATTATAGGATAATTCTGCATAACAGATTCTTCCCAATGGATTAGAGTGTCACTGAAACTGTGCAATATATGAGTTTTTCATGAATAGAGTAATATATTTCAGGCACTTGTTCCAGATGCTTTTGCTGAGTTTTTCGAAAAATGTGAATAATTACACTAGGGCAATAAAAAAAACATAAATGGTGTTGAATGGTCACTCAGAATAAGTGCTGGCTTGACAGCTGTCCAGCAGACGGTTACCAACAATCTCTGCCCAAAGAAAGTTAAGGTCGTTGCCATATAGAGCAGCACTTCAGATTGCCGTAACGAAGCGTATCAAGGAAAAGTTAATTCAAAGGAAAAAGTGTGGTCGAAAAGACATTAGCAGTTATGGACAAGTGCAGCATTTGGAGGATTATGAAGCAAAATTCACCTACACTTTGTGCATGGATCCAAATATGAAAGAGTTCTATTGGGTTAGAATATGTCTTGTTTGCCAGGAACCATAAAAAAAAAAACGATACATATTAGAGATAAACCAAAACCCAGCAGGAGTGGCAGATCACCGGTGTGGAGATGGATTGAGGGGTGAAGCAAGCAGCAGAGAGGGGCAGTAATCATGCAGCAGCTTACTTTAAACATCACCAAAACCCGATATTTACGGTCTGTTCTGGCAGCCTAATATCAATACAGCTGAGTATGAACAAATGTAGATTTCATTCTGTGCCAGTTTACGATACACTTAACTCTGAGTGAAATAAATATCAGCAGAAAAATCCATTTTACCGCCTTTCTCTTTGCTGCTTAATACCATCAGTGGTGTTTTAGCTGTTCTTGGCAAGGCAACCGAGTGTGGGACGTTCTGTATGGGGCTGTCGCCTGCAGTGCACTCACAGCCACACGGCTGATACAATGCCAAGTCGCCGGAAAATATGTTATTACCTCACATTGCATCTTTGTGTAAAATCCACAAGTCTGACTTAGTGGCAAAGTGCAAGAGTCTGTTTTATTTTATGTTACTAAAAGCTTTAATCATCTGGTTCAATTTCAAAGATGGAGCTTTATTTGGGAAAAAATATTCCCAGAAATAAATAAAAAAAATTTTAAAAATCCACTGAGTCATACAAAAGTTTAAGTATTACTCACTGGAATACTTCATGATTCATAAGGGCATCAACTAGTTATCTAGGAGGTTACAAAAGAACCCTTAATAACAGTTTAAGCCCATTTATATGGAGGAAGATTACTGCCATATGTCAAGAGCACACATTTTCCATTTGAAAGCAGAGTTTAATTTCTTGTTCTCAACACTTGTAACACTTGCACTCAAAATTTCTGCTCTCTTTCAAACATTCTCTGTGCTCTCTCAAATCTTTGTGCTCCTGCTCAGATTTTCTCCTCACGCGCAAAACTTCTCTCTGCACGGATTAAGTCTCCATTCGCAAACCTGCTCGCTTGTCAATTCTTTTCTGCTCTCGCTCAAAACAAAATGTACCATTGCCTGGGACCCGTTCCATCCAATGAAAGTGTTTTTATAATGGGAGCCTCCTGGAGGGGGCGCTTGTTTCTTTCTAGTGGGTGTGCCTGTGTGGCTCCTATTGATTGTAGCACCCATATGGTACCGCCTGCTTTTCTGCAGTATGCTCTCGGTGTATGGAAGTAACATTCCCCCATAGCGTAGGCCTCGCCTGAGCTAAGGTCATTGAGTAATAATGAAAAATAATTGTGATTTCAGAATTGACTACATAATCTTGATTATGACGATAATCCTGATTCCAGCTC